>NW_007579249.1:0-6344 GCF_000690725.1 Stegastes partitus
GATGGAAACTTCTGACTTCAACTGTCTTTATGTGTACTTGTTGTGACGATGTTTACACGTCGTCGCTCATATCAATGTCTGTAATTTCTTCTGTAATGTATTCGAGGAATAATTATCAATAAATGTCATTCACAATCACAAAACGTAAAATACAGTTCTGACCTGATGCAGCCGCAAAATGAACCGAAATCAGCAGGACTCATCGGCTGACTTGATCATGATAACGAGACTTCTGCTGCTTTAAATGTCAGCCGTCATTACGGCCTCATAATTAATTAGTCAAAACGTGATCTTGGCTTCCAGCAGTGAAATAAACACGACTGAAACGGTAGAAAACAGTCCATGTAGGTAAATCACCAGTTTGTTTGTTTCTTCCTGGGTTTTGTTTGTGTTTTAATTCCATGTATTAAATGCGTGAGATTTACGGAGACGGTGAATTAAATGTTTTCCCTTCCTGGTTCTTTGTGAGTCTTTGGAGGTTTTGTTCATCCTGTAATTGTTTGATGTTGTTGTTTTTATGTGAATTTAGCTAATTTAAAGTTAAATAAACAGAAGGGATTGGTTTGTCTCCATGATTCTGTCTTTGTTTATCTATGTTTCGGTTTCATGTCCTTTCTCAGCTACTTCCTGTTTTATTTTGAAACTGCCTCTCCTCGGTTGTCGCTTCTGTTTTTACTTCCTCTTTTGTCAGTTCCTGTTGATTGGCCTGATTCGTTTCACCTTGTCTCTCTTTGTCCTGTTTTTGCTGCTCTCACGTTGCTTCGACTTTGTGGTTTTTTGCTCTTTTGACTTCTGTGGATTTAATTTGATTTTCCGGATCGTCGTCTTCTTTTTCTCTATTTCCGGATGTACTGTTGTCTGGATTACCAGCCGCCTTCCGTCTGTTCACCTGTGCAGCCCAGTAAGTGTCTTTATTCAGCTTTCTTTCCCACAACCTGCCTGTCGTGTCTGTTCTGGTGAGTCTTGACGTGGTTTCGGGTAAATCCGACGTCAGAACTCCGTGTTTGACTTCATGTTGGGTCTCATATCTGTCCGAGCTGCTGCAGAAACCGATGGAGACCAGAAGCTTCTCTGTGCACTCTGTGATGTTAAAGAGCCAAACTGTATTCTCAGTTACACTTTAAAATAAGCATAAATCGATGCTGTACGAAAGGCAGCCGGTTCAAAAAAAACCCACCAGTATCTGGCTCAAGTTTAGTTTCACACTGTGTTTGACACTTTAACACGTTGGTTGCTGGTTAGAGGTCAGAAACATATCCATGTTTGGTCTTTTACTATACGTTTGATGCTTCTCCTCCATTTTGCGGGTTGCCATGGTGACACGTCGCGTTACTGTAAGTCCGATTTCATGTGATTTGGCTCATTATTTTACCTTATTTTTTCCTAAATGTGACATTTGAGCTCCTGAATATCTTCAATTAAAGTATCCATCTATATCATAATGTAAATAATTTATATTGATTATTGATTTCTCTACTCACCCTTTAATTGATTTGATGGATTTTATTTATTCATTTCTCTTCTTTGAACTGATGTTATTCATTGGTTTCTCTATTTATTGACTTATTTGCATATTGTTGTCCATTCAGTGAAGCCTTCATTACGCCGTTGTTTCTGTCTTATTGTTTTTAATGAATTTTGTGCGGTAAGCAAACAGCACAAGACAAGCACAGAGAAAAGAGACAAAATGACACAAATGAGACACAAAACTGAACAAAAAACTAATGCTAAATAATGAAAACAAGACACAAAGCGTCATAAACAAGACAAAATGACAAAGTGACCTAAAAACGGCAAAGAAATGAGACGAAAACATAGACATTAAACAACAAAAATGAGACACGAAATCGAACGCAAGACAACAGCAGTAAGACAAAATGAGAGAAATTAGACGGAAAACGACATAAAATGACAAAAAGGGAAAAAAACAGACACAAAATTACACAAATGAGACACAAAACTTGGCGAGAAATGACAAAAAACTGATGCAAAACAATGAAAACAAGACACAAAGCTTCATAAACAAGACAAAACGACCTAAAAACGGCAAAGAAATGAGACGAACCAACACAAGTGAGAGACGAAGTGAGAAAAATTTGATATAAAAAAAACAAAAATGAGACACGAAATTGAACGCAAGACAACAGCAATAAGATAAAATTAGATATAAATAAGAAAAATGAGATATAAAATGACAAAAACGAGACGCAAAGCTGGACTAAAAAGAAACGCGAAACAACCACAATCAGTCATAGAGTGACCAAAACGAGACTCAGAACTCGGTGTTGCTCGACAACGTTCAGCCGTCGAGGAGCTGCAGGTACAGTTTAGTTAATATCCAGCTTCTAGAAGATGCTCTGAATCCATCTGGAGTCTTATTTCGATGTGGATTTGTCAGAGCTATTAGTTACCCACAGATGAGCCAGCGACAGGTCTGCAAGTCGTCTGTTTATCTTTGACTCCTGACAGTGTTTATGGCGTGAACCTGAAACGCTCGTCTGTTTATTCGTACACGTTTCCCCGTAGACGAACACGTCCCGGCGTGTGCAGAGGCTTCCTGAAATAACAACGCTGCTGCTGCTTCGTGACCCGTATCTCTGCAGCGACTTTCGAGGCGGTAAACAAAGCAGAGCGGCTCCCACGTTCGCCAGTCTCCGAGCATCTGTGTCGACGACGAGCTGCTACAAAACTGCCAACGTGTTACATAAACTGCATTTTTTTTTCCCCCTTCCCCTCCTTGTTCTGCCGTTCCCTCGCCCTCCCTCTCGGCCCGAACAAGACGACCCAGTAACTTTCTTTGATATGTAAAAACGCAGCCGAGCAGATGAAGATGTTTCATAAATCGGCAGCAGTCTGGGTTTTTTTTTTTTCTCTTTCTGCTCGTTTTTAAGCTGCGTCATTTCCCCCCCCCGATTTTGAATTTCCCCCTCGTTGTTTCCTCTCGGGTCAGACGACGCTTCGCCCTCGCAGGGATTTTCCTTTTTTTCCCTGCGTCTGCAAATATATGCTCCGTAGCGTTTCTATTAATGCCGTTTGACGGATTCTTGTTTTTCCGCATGTTTTAATAAGCCCAAGATTCTGGGTGTTTGTTTTGTTGGCCTCGGTCAGATGTGATGCATCCCTGCAGGTCTCCGGGGAGGAGGAGAGGGAAACGGGGAAGCTTGTGTGGAAGAAAAACCTCCGATTTTACCGGAAAAACACCGACGCGTGGTGGCGAATGAGGACAGCGGCTCAGGGGAGGAGTAAAGGTCGGACGTACGCGTGGATTCGTGACTGGAAAAACTACGCAGACGCATCGTTTTCTGAGATAAATAAAACCTCGGTAGAAAAACACTCTACCTGCAGCCTTAATTAAGCATAAATGGCATAAAAAGCTTCTATTAGCAGCACATTAAATCACCCGAACCTGCTTGTTTTATTGCTGAAGTGATGTCTGTCTACAGAAAATGACGTCGCTCTGCAACTAAGCTGCGTTTTCACTTCATTTTGTTGCGAAAACAACTTAATTCGTGAGCTGTGACGAGGCGGGAAAAAAAAGGAGCAACGCCTGAGATGTAAGTTTAGGGAACAAACTGTGTGGTTCGGTTTAGAACAGGATGAGAATCTTGGTTGAGTTTTGACACCAAAATGAATTGTTTTGGGTTAAAATAGTCCCATTTGTTGCCCTCGTGTTCTCCTGCCGGTTTCTTGTCTTTCTGTGGGTTTGTTGGATTTAGTTTTGGATCACCAGCCGCCTTTTGTTTGCTCACGTCAGTAAGTTTGTTCCTGTTCTGCCTAAATCCGATACTCGAACTCCTCATTTCACTATTTTCAAGACAGAAACTGATGGAGACCAGAAGCTTCTCTGTGCACAACTCGGTCTTCTTCAAACCACCTTCCGATACAGCCAAACGGATATTTTAGTTTTGTTGCTACGGAGCCCGTCCGGTGACATCGATAAGAAATAAAAGTAACTCGTTAGTAAATCGTGGCCACGAGTTATTAATGCGTGGGAACGACACAGTGAAGTCGTGGCCTCGCATTACTAACATGAAGAAACAAGAAGTTGTGGAGCAAATTTGACACCAGCTGTCGATTAAGGATCACGGGCGGACTTGCATGAAACATGGAGCATTTTGATTTGATCTGATTTTACACCGACATCCTGCGATCTCTTGAGATGAAACGCTGTGTGATAATTATGTCGTTCCCACGCAATAATAACTCGTGGCCACGATTTACTAACGCGTGGGAACGAATTATTTTTATTTACTATCGATGTCACCAGACGGGCTCCGTATGTTGCATAGGAACTTTTTTTTCCTTTAGATGATCTACATGTTGGTTGTCAAACTGCGACACACTAACTGCTGTTTGTAAAGTTTAAACTACGCTTTTGGTCCAACAAACACGGACGACTTTGTTGACATCGTTTAGTTTGGAGTCGAGTAAAGTCCAGTTCGTGCTTTCTACGTCATGGATAACATAAATAAGTCCACAACAGCAGATGACCTCACATCTCCAGATGTCCTGTGCTCCACACGCGTAACCGTTTTACGCCTTTTTTGTTAAAATTTTTTGGGGCTTTTGAAATTTAAGTAATTTTGTGTCTGTTTCATCTGTTTGACATGATTTAAATGGTGCGATTTTGGAGCCAACTCCGAGTAAATGTTCAGTCAACTTTAAATAAGCTAGTTTAGAGTCGAGTTTTAGTTCAAGTAAAGCCCAGTTCATGCTTTCCAGATCATATATGATATAACTTTCGCCATCTGCCGAGGTGACCGTAAATCTCCAGATGTGCTACGTCCACCCACATCTGGAATAATCACTGCTTTGTAGCCATTACACATCATTTTGTGAAAAGTTTGTGGCTTTTGGAACTTGTTTTGAATATTTTTTTGTGCGTCTTTGCAGCTGTTTTATCTGTTTGAAACGATTTAAACGAGTTAGTTTGGAGTCGAGTTCACGCTTTCCGCGCTTCATGAGCTTCTCGACGTAACTTTTGTCATCTTCTCACGTCCACGACGGTCTATGGAAACCCATCTGTGGACATCCACGTGCACCACGAGCACAAATGTTCATCACGAGTAGAGACCATATGAAGAGATCCTCCGTCATGCACACCTTTATAATTCGTGTCCGTGTTTTCCGTCAATGCCTGAACACAGTGGGAAGCTCTGAAGTCTCCAGATATCCTGAGCCGTGTCCACTGTGGGGCAATAAGATCACCAATCACTGACAAGGCGCGACAACCTGTAACCAGCTGCTTTATCCTGGGAAAAATGCAAAGTCACAAGCTTGCAGAGACATCCACAGAAGCCTCATGTGATGCTGTGTTCGGCATTAGGAGGCAGCAGGCTGAAGCGCACCGACTCTAGCATGAAGGAAACTGACGAAAATTGTCCTTAAATGTTCAGTAGAAAGAGTGATTTACCACCTTTATGTCTTTCCGTGGTCATTTTGTGTCTCTCTGTGGTTGATTTAAGGCCTTTTGTGCGTCTTGGCCAACATTTTGTGGTTCCTGTTACTTGTTTTGAGTAGCTTTGTGTCCAACCAATGGGAGTTTGGTCAGACGAGTCCACTTAGACACTGCAGCCGTGTTTTTTTGCATCAGATTCACAAACTTCTACCGTTGCGTTGTGGTTCGTAGACACACATGAACGAACCCTTAAACATTTGTCTTCACTCGATCTTTGCCGCCAATAGGTGGAATTTGGTTTAAGCGAGCGAGTCTCATCGGCAGCCCAACATCTGTGTCCGTCGCTGCTGCTGTACGTGCAGCTGTGGCTCTTTGAGCTAATTCGCCGCTCGCGTCTGTACGAGTATCGGCGCAGAAACGTCTCAGTCGTCATTACCGAACGTCACAAACGCGATCGGTGATTAATTGGATGTTGGAACGCATCGTGCACGTGAGACTCGTTCACGGTTTTAAAATGTGGCCGAGGGGGAAATCACAAACAGACGTCTTCACTTATTGACTGCAAAGATTGATGAGCAGGTTTACGGGATAATAACGCTTCAGGGAAATCCACAACTTGTTTTATATTTAACGTCATTATTTCACCTGCAGCTGGGTGAAGTCTGGTATTCTCTTTAAAAAAAATAAATAAATCGCAAGCCTTTTGTTGGTGTTTTGCTTTTTTGACGATATTCAAAGCTGTTGTGCACTACCTCTCACTGCCAGTAGGGGGCGACAGAAGCTCAACACTGCAGGTTTAAGCTTTACGCCACCACCTTATTTTACCATGAACATTTTACTTTGATCAGGTGTTATTTCATGTCGTTAAACTGTTTTTCCTCAACATAAAGTCCTGCACCTCCATCGAGGAGGAGAAAGAACTCGTCTTCTGTAAAACAGAAGAATT
>NW_007579249.1:9165-11826 GCF_000690725.1 Stegastes partitus
CCTTGGACCTCCTGCTCTAGTCAGATCTACTCATGTTCCATGTTCCCTCCATTTCTTAATGACGGATTTAACTGGACTCTGAGGGATGTTCAGTGACTTGGGAATGTTCTTGTATCCATCTCTGACTTGTACTTCTGAACAACCTTTCCACAGAGTTCTTAGAGGGTTCTTCAGTCTTCATGGTGTAGTTCTATCCAGGAGCTACAGGAGTCTTTACACTACAATCACTGAGACACATTCACGCATCTGAATCTAATAATGATGAAGCAACAGCAGATACACTAGTGCAGCTGATAGCTGGTTTTATTCACTTTATTCCAGGCGTCTTAATCGATATGATAGAAGAAGTGCGTCTCTTGTAGCTGTTTCAGTTGTGTCACAGTAATCACACGTTGCGGCGTCAGACTGCGGCGTGAAGAAGATGTGACAGCTGCGTTACGAGGCTGGATCATAACACTTCTCTGCCTTTTTCCCGCTCTGCTAATGCCGCATTCAATATTATGACCTTGAAATTGCTGCTTTTCAGCCTCCGCGCAGCACATGCAAAAATGAGCAACAAAAATAAAAAGAGCAAGCAGAGCTGGCTTCGTGTTGGCTTCGAGTTTCCCAAACATTTTAGCCTCTAAAATATGACGAACAACAACAATAATGCAAACAGATGTAGCGTACAGCAGCAAACGTCTGTTTAAGCACAGGCACAACCAATAATATTACTTTATAGGAATTTATTGCATAGTTGCAGAATTTAAACTTTTATTGGCGAACATGAAGTAATTTCACAAGATATCATCTGTAATTTAACAAAATAGAAAAATAACTGTTAAAAAAATTATCATTAGTCCTCATTTTACAGACTTTTTCTTTCAAATAACAGCAAATATCCAGATTTTTTTTTTCTGAATTAAAGTCAAGTATTGTGAAAGAACAAAGTAATATTTGATGCAAACGTTCTGATTTTGACCGTTTTTGTCAGTTAACACGTAAATGGATTGAATCATTTCACTAGATGTCATCTGTTTTTTGACAAAATAGGAAAAAAAAATGCTTTAAAACAAATTATTTACCATTTTCAATCCTTAATATGTAAATTTTTTCTTTCAAATACCTGCAAATATCCAGATAGTACCTTTTTTAAATTTGTTTGGTTTCTTTTTAGATAGAATTTGATGAAGAATATTTACCGAAGACCAAAATATTGTTTGATGCAGATTTTTGATGTGGACTTACGATTTTTAACGTTTTCTTGTTTTTGTTTGTTTGTTTTGATAGTTGGCACGGACACTGATTAAATTTAATTCACTAGATATCATCTGTAATTTAATAAAACAGAAAAATATATATTTTTTAAAAAGTGTTTATCATTTCCAATCCTTAATAGATTTTGCTTTTGAAAGAAGTTACGTTAACCGTAGTGGCAGCATCATGATGTTAACAGCACATATCCAGATAATGTGTTTTTAAATAGATTTTTGTTGAGCTCTTTTTTGCGAAAGAGCAAAATAACATTTGTAAAAATACAAATGTTTGATGCGAACTTACGGTTTCGACAGAAAGAAAAAGGTTAACGTGTAAATTGATTAAAGTAATTTTGCTCGATATTATCTGTATGTTAACAAAATAGAAACTTAACATTTTCAATCGTTTATTTACATATTTTTTCTTTTAAATAGCAGCACATGTATTAATAATAATATTTTTCATGTAAATAAATGCTTTTTTTTTTTTTTTTNCTGGAAACAAACGGAGGAAGAAAAAGAAAGCAGCTTTGTTGCAACGCTCGGATGCACACGGACAATCAGAAAAACACCCGGAGACGTCGGCCGTCGATGTGTTTACAGAGAAGATGTCAGTCTCCCAACTGTTTTTTCAAAATAACTTCAGATACACAAGGAAGATAAGTAATGATCCTGTTTTCATACCAGATCAGACTCTTTTTTTTCTTTTTTTTCTCCTGCTTGACAGTTTGTCTGCACACAACACCTCACGTAGTCGTTTCATTCTCCCGTTTTCAGGACGACTGCATCGGTTTAACGCCTTCGAGTGTTAGTGGTTCTTCAGGAGCAGCTCTGTTCAGCAGAAACAAGTGACTTCATAAGTATTTACCTCCTTCCAGTCAGTGTTTAGTAGATGCACCTTTGGCTGCAGTTACATCGTTGATCCAGTTGGTCTCCGTCAGTCTGAACATCTGGACGCTGCAGTTTTTCCTCATTCTTCTTCTCAGGGTCCATAAACAACGGCCCTTTCTTACAAACTCTCCGTTGGATCGAGGTCTGGGCCTCCAGAACCTTCACCTCATTGTCTTTTTAAACCATTTCTGTGGAGCTTTGGCTGTTTGCTCCTTGTCTTGATGGAAAACAAATCTTCTCCAAGTCTCAGTTCTGCTGCAGACTGCATCAGGTTGTCCTCCAGGATTTCTCTGCACTTTGCTGCTTTCATTCACCCTCTAACTTTACAAGCCTTCCAGGCTGCTGCTGAGAAGATCCCCACATCATGATGATGCCTCCACCGTGCTTCACGTCATGATGATGCCACCACCGTGCTTCACATCATGATGCTGCCACCACCGTGCTTCACGTCATGATGATGCCACCACCGTGCTTCACGTCATGATGATGCCACCACCGTGCTTCACGTCATGATGATGCCACCACCGTGCTTCAC
>NW_007579249.1:14421-16750 GCF_000690725.1 Stegastes partitus
ACATTCACGTGATGGAGCTCAACAGGTTTTCTACTAATTTATCGGCAGCGTCTCCGTGGATCACAGAAACGTCACGCGCTGCTGCAGAGATTCAGGAGGAAACCAGATCCTTGTTGATTTAAATCTCTGTAGAGTTAGACGGAGCCGTAACGTCACAGCTCGCACATTAACAGCGACTACAGCAGGTTTAAATAAGCCAGAATGATCCATTAAAGGCCCAAAATGATTCTTTACTTCACATCCTCAACGTTTCAAAAAGCTGCAGCGGCGTTTACGGAACAGAAGTCGGAGCAACGCAGGACGCAAACGGCAGACGAGCGGCTCCAGGTGGCTCCAGCGACAGAATCTTGATCCCCAGACGAGTTGGCTGCGGCTCCGACGGCAAACAGCTGCAGGGTTTTCTCTGAACCCGGCCAGGAAACTTCACCCCAGCGCTCCACGTTTTGACGACAACACATCTGCAGGATCGACGGTCTCCGGAGAACCGGAGCTCGTTCGCGATCGGAGTCGAGTCCTGACGCTACCCTGACGTTCCACAGGTGTTCACGCTGAATTGCTGTAGGTTCTGCAAGGTTCTGCAAGGTTCCCAGCCGCTCTGGAGAGGAAGGACGCTCTGATAGATTGAATATAAGTAAAGATGGACGATATAAATAAATGATACCGTAAAAAAAAAGTCCAGTAGTAGCAGTAGTGAAGTATGATGTTCAAAAACTGGACACAGTAATGGGAAACGTCTGTAAAATCAGATTTAAATTCAATAAAACTGATTTTCTGGTCACACAAGTTAAAGGACATGTAAGAACATTTGGGTTTGTTTTTTAGGATTAACATGAATATTTTTTTTTTTAAAGCGATTTAACAAGATATTAGAACAGCTGTTGTCAACGGCCGCGCTTGTTGCTTCGATGTCGGACCGATTCCAAAGATTTTTTTTTTGTCCTTGGGCGAACGTAAGCTTTGTTTTCGTCACCCCTGAGCGAGTCCGGGTAAACGCCGCCTCTGAATCTGCTCCGTCTGGAAATGAATAAGCTCTGGCAGGCTGCAAACAGAAAGAAAAGTCTCCGAAATCGGCCGGTTTCTGGGGGTCAAGAGCACTCAGCCGGGGTCGCAAAGGAAATCAAACGGGTTCCAGGAGTCAAGACGACATCTGCTGCGGCTGCACGACCAACCCGGCGACGGTAAAGACTTTGGGTTCAGCTCAACCTTGCCTCAAAGCTCGACGCCTGAATTCTCATCACATTTATCCAGTCTGGAAAAAGAAAAAGGGGGAATAAAGGCGCCCTGGAATGCGGCGGGTTGTGGGTGTAATTAGGAGAATCCCAGCGTGGAGGTGTGATTGAGAGCGAGTGGATTCTTATGATGGGCTCATTACGTCGAGGGTGTTGGTCTGTGAAAGTGATTGGGCTTAATTGGGCAATTGCGAGTGATTAGTGGGAAGAATAAAAAAAGGGAGGCTCGGCTCCGGCGAAATGACTTTGCTGTTAGAGACGAGCCATAAAGGCGGCGGTGGCGGCGGCGTTAACGTGTCGTGCGTTTCTCCATCTCTGTGGGGACGCCTCGCGTTCCACCAAACCCGATTCAAACGGCGTCAAAACTGGACCGGAACATCGTCTAGAGGCCGAACTCGGGGATGCAAACGCGACAGTCGGAATGCGTCCTGAAAAGACACAGGAAGCCGGCGCCTTATCATTCACCAGTCGTTCGGCAAGCTGCTCTCTGCGACTTCCTCCATTAACTTGTAATTGTTTCGGGGCTCGGCGAGGGATCCGTATTGGATGTAATTAAGTCTGACCTTTCCCCGAAGCTGTTTAACCCCTCTTTGTAAGTGTGTGTGTGTCTCTATGTAAATACCGCGCCAGATAATGCATGTTTAATTAAATGATAATCAATGCGCAGACAGTCGGTGGATTTCTGCCCCGAGGCGGCGTTTGGATGTTTGTGCTGTACTTTCTGTACGTCGGGTAAACTGTGAACCGTTGGTTTGAATGAACCAACGAAGACAAACCCGAGTGGGAAAAAGAAACTGGAACTCGTTGTTCAAACTGTCCGGAAGACAAGTGGGTGGTTCTGTTGTTCATGGAGGTTCTCTGCAAATGTTCTCAACGTTACGTGTTGCCTAAAGGATGTTCGTCATGTCACGCTCCGATGAGGTCAAAAGTGAATTTATCGTTTGGAGAACGCTCTGAGGTCTACACGTTGTGTTTAATGATACCAAAGGAAGAACGTTCTCAAAGCAACATTGAGAAAACCTGTTCCTGATGTTATCGAGGCCTCAAATGATTGTTCTAAAATGTTTAGTCAGCAGTAGAACAGTCCAAGGTGTCCTGGT
>NW_007579249.1:17515-27908 GCF_000690725.1 Stegastes partitus
GAGTCTTTATACGACAATCACTTGAAGTACACACATTAATTTCTTTAACTTGAGTTTCATCTGTTGCGATACGTTCCTTCAGTTCTGTGTTTAACTGTAAGCCAGTCAAGGGGTCGAAGAAAATGAGCTGTTAGGCTCCACGACTACTTTATAAAGTTAAAGTCCTAATTTATGTGCGGATACACCCTTCCACTACATTAACCACACAAGGTTGCCTGAAAATCAGAGAACATTTGGACTCGTGGCGTCTCTCGGTGACGTCGGTGGATCTTTATGGGTCCTGATTATCACCCTGCACGTTGGGGAGAAACGACGCCAAAGGTCACTCGGTGTGTTCGAATGTGACGCCGAGAGGTTCTGCAGAGTTCATCGGCCGGAGATCAGACTCGCGGAGCAGATTATGGCACTTTAAAAGCCATTACACCTGATCGAGGCAGTTTGCATCCAGACGCTCACTCCTTGGAGTCATAACTCAGTCCGATCTGCGCACACAGACGCTTATTTTTAGATTCGCACGCTGACGATGAAACGCTCTCTGCTGTGTGTCGAACACTCAGAGATCCGTTTAGGAGCGATCCTTATCGGGGCTGCAGCTCGTGGCCGTCCTCTGGATTCACTGGTTCGACGTTCAGGCTGTAAAACGGCAGAAAATGGTGAAAAATAAGGGAAAATGAGTTTCCTGAAGTCCAAGATAAATGTCCAAAGATATTTCATACCATAAAGTAAAGAAACCAGAAAATATTCACATTTTAAAAAAAACCTAAAATTTAGGATTTTTTTTTCCTAAAAGAATAAATTGTCAAAGTGCAAAGCAATTAAAATATTACACTGAAAAAATAATGTTTTAATTTGATTATTTTTGAACTATTTACTGTTATTTTACATTTTTTTTCTGTTAATATTAGATTATAGATAAGAAAAGACTTATTTTATCTGATATCTATTTTTTTAAAAAGGCCAAAACTGTAAATAATGTTCACATCAAAAATCTGTATTTTAATTTTTTGAAGGTCTATGTAATAATCCTTTTTATTTCAAATACATTCAAACTCAAATACATTTAACTGTTATTTTTCCTGCTTTTGTTAAACTACAGATAATAACTAATACATGAATAAAATTTTCACCTTAGAAAAAAGAAAAACAAAACAGGCCAAAACCGCTAAATTACATCAAACAACTGTATTTTCACAAATATTGTGTGAATTTAAATCAGCTAAAATAAATTACTTTACAGGCAGTTGCTGTTATTTGAAGGAGAAAATATGTAGATTAATGACTTTTGTTAAATTACACATAATGACGAGTAAAACTACAGTGAAAAGTATTAACATGCATGTTAACCACATTATAAATGAAAAAAATTAAAAGCTGAAAGTGTGAATAATGTCCTCATAAAAATCTGTATTTTTAGAAATGTTTTAACAATTAAATGTATAAATGAACAACTTTATTTTACCGTTTTTTTAATTGACAAAAATATTGTTAATTTACAGATGTTTGCATTTACTGGAAAGAAAATTGTGTATTAAGAAGTCAAAATGACTCAAAAATTGTACAGAATACCAACATTTTTCAAAATGACTTTAGAGTTTCGAGTCATTTTGGACATTTTTGGCCAAAATGACTCGAAACTCATCCAAAAAGACCAAAAAACATCCAAACGGTAAATAATTATTTAAACTGTTATTTTCCAGTTTTGTTCAATGACGTATAACAAGTAAATTAATTTACCTGCTAATTTACAAACAATAAAATGAGCATTTTTACAAATAGTAATATAAAAAACTAACATTGTATTTAAACTAACTTAAATAAATCTAATTATTTTCTAGATATTTGCTGCTGGTTTCATTGTAGTTCCAGTTTTTCACCACCACAGTGTTCCATCATCGCTAAACAGACTTTTTTTTCTGTCTCGCTGCCACATGTTCATGTTTTTGTGTTTGTTTGTTTTTTCCGTGCGGTTGAGAACTTGGCTGCAACAGAACCGGTTGTCGGGTTTCCTTCGGCGTCTCGGGACGAATTGTCTGCAGCTCACGGACGCTTCGACTCTTTTTAATTGTGAAAAAAACGCGACCTTTTGACCTCGCAGGTGGAGCCGATGTCGCACGAAGACGACGCGCTAACGCACAAACACGCTGCTAATAACAGAAGCCATTATTTGTACCCAGACGCAGGTCGAAAGTTCACATGAATATTCATGCCTTCGTCAGCGTGCGGCGTACACGTTTCAGACGCAGATGTTTATGAATGCAGACTTTCTCCTCGTTCCAAATGCCGCTTGCGTCCCTGCTCAGCCGCCTGACGGATGACTCGGCGTCGCTCTGCTCCACCAGACGCTTCCTCTGCCCTTTTCTGGAGTTTAATCAGATCATCGGATGCGCAGCAAACCGCGGGATGTTCGGCTGGCGTCGGGCGGCGGCGGCGTCCAGATCCACCAGCAGATGTGAGAGAAAATGCATTTTTAATTCATCACAGCGACGCGGGAAAAACGGGCTCCGGGGAAAAGAGGCGCCTAAGCGATTATTTAGCTTCAGTCAATTAGCAAGAGTCAGTAAATAAATAAAAATAACGTGCAGCAGCATCTGGTGTGACGAAGTCCCAGTGATGAGCTTCACGGCATTTTACTGGAATAAGAATCGGATCAGAAACTGTACGAGAGCCGTTCATGCTTTTACAGTGGGTGGCTGGAACATTACAGCTGTTCTGCATTTAAATCAGCAAAATGTTTTACAGACAAGAACGTGTGTGTGTCATCTGCAAACATATTGTTTTGCTTGCAGATTTAAAAAGAAAAAAAAAAGTCCTACCTGCAAAAATATTAATATTTTTCTGCAGATATTTGAAAGGAAAAAGATGCTTATATATTATCTGCAAACACATTGTTTTGTTTGCAGATTCCTGACATCATTAGAGAGACAAGAAGCGCATATTTAAGGCTTCTTCCTCCTCCGTCAGCATCGCGGCGGCGTCCCAGGAGGCCGGATTAACATGCAGCGCAACTCTTTCTGTTCGGGTCACGAGCAAACAATTAAGGTTCCTCCTGCGCGTGTAGCAGGAAAATGAGATTAGAGGCTCCGCTCATGTGCCTGAGTGTATCTGAGCCCGAGAGGAGGCGAGAGACGCAGCGAGGAGGCTGAATAATGAGGAACGAGGGAAGGAAGGAGCTCGGCTAATCTGCTCACGAGGGGTTCTGTTCGTAGTCGCGTTCACGTGTGAGCGTCGAACCTTCGCCGGCCGGCCTCCTCCATCGCAGCGTGAGCGCCGGCCTCCACGCCGTTTGTATTCCGGCGACACGCTTCAACGCACACCAACCGTGTGTTGGCGCCATAAAGCACGAGGCGCACTGAATCTCCCTTATCGATCCGCCGCGGCTTAAATATGCAGCGCGACCATCGATCTCTCTGGGAGTGTATCGCTGTTCGGTGGAACAACATTCGTCTCGCTGATTTTGTGCACAAGCCCGGACGAGTATCTGATAACGGGATGATTAAAGCCGCAGCTTCTCCGCTGCTCTCGGTTTGTTTTGGTTTTTTTAGCTCCGTGCACAATCCGTCTTTATCATGTCTGCTGCAAATGAACGCCGGTGAATCAGAAAGGAGGCAAAGATACGCTGCCGGCTTCAAAGTTCCCTGTGATGGTTGTGCAGCAGCTGCTCCGACGTGATTCTGCTGCTTCAGCTGCTCAAAATGTGCACGAATGAAGACCAAAAACAGCAACTTGTACATGAACACAGAGCATGTTTTTGGGGAAACCACGCTTCTTTAGTTATCACGTAGATGTAAATAACTGTTAAGAAGATCATAGATGCAGAAGCTTCCTGAGAATCTGTCTGTTTTAAAGTGTGCAAAATGACCCAAAAAATGTCCAAATGGATTTAAACTTGTGCAAAATTACACTTTTTTTTCCCCCAAAAAATGACTCGAAGCTCTACACAATGACCAAAAAGCATCCAAAATGACTCAAAACTTGTGTAAAATGACCAAAAATGTCCAAAATGACTGGAAACTTGTACAAAATGACTTAAAAAAGTCCAAAATGACTCAAAACTTGTGCAAAATTACCCAAAAAATGTCCAAATGACTTAAAAATTGTGCAAAATGACTCAAAACTTGTGCTAAATTACTATAAAACGTCCAAAACGACTTGAAACTTGTGTAAAATGACCAAAAAATGTCCAAAATGACAAAAAAATGTCCAAAATGACTGGAATCTTATACAAAATGACTTAAAAGTTGTGCAAAATGACCAAAAAAAACATGAAAAATGACTCAAAACTTATGCAAAATGACCAAAAATGTCCAAAATGACTTAAAAATTGTGCTAAATGACTATAAAACGTCCAAAATGACTTGAAATGTGTGCAAAATGTTCTTGTTTGCATGTTGTTTGCAATAAAAGCTGCAGAATCTGCTTCAGTCTGTTTAAGTTTCCTTCAGCATGTCAGTGATCTGGTGAGAATTTGGTAAATAAACCAACATTAATCACTCTTTGGTGCTGATTTTAGTGTCTTTTGTGCTGAAACACTGAAACAGGAGCTTCGGGAGGATCTGGCCTCTCCGACGTCTTTCCCCTCTTTGATGAATTTCTCTCATTACGTCCTCTGAAGTAAAAAAAAAAAAGGTCCGGTTCAGTCGGTCAGCGGGCTGAACCATTAGCTGCTTCTCCTGTCACTGAGACGTGCTGTTATTTGGGATATTTAGCCACGAGTCACTCGGAGGATCTCGGCTCTCGGGCGCTTCGGCACGTATCAGAGTCTCTAATCAGCCCATTGATCTCTAACCTCTCGGCTGCGCTCCTTCGCCTCGCCGCCGCTAATGGCTATTGAAAAAGACATTGATGGGCTCCAAATGAAAGTAGATGTCTCGCTAAAGTGGAATCTCTAACTTCCTCCTCACTGCGGCGCCGTGATGTGTGACTTTGCCCTCAGGAAGGCCTCCGTTCTATATTTTTTTTTATTTTCCTCCAGAGTGTCTAAAAGCTCGGCGCTCGATGGAAACGTCCCCGAACTGTGAAGGCATTAAGGTGCTCCAGCAGCGTCCGTCGGTGCTGCTCTGTGTTCACATGAGCAGTTTGCTGCGTCTGTCTGCAGATATTTCAGCTCCTAAACAAACCCGTCACCCAGAAATGACATTTCTATCAACCGGATCACAGCCGCGAGTCTGTCTTCGAGCAAACGGGAAGCGATTTTCTGCCACAAATGGTCACGGATGACACCGTTTATGTCTGATCTTGCAGCTAAACGCCGATTTAATCAGATTTTATTCACGTAGCACCTTTCATACACATCTAATGCAGTTCAGGGAATCTTACAAACAACTGACAAATACACAGAACGCTAAATATTGACTGGAAGACTAGAAAGAGACCAAAAAAGCTTTAAGACGAGATGATTAAATGCACATCAGAGGAACTTGCATCGTTACAGCAGCAACAGTGATGCTGCTGAAATACACAGAGTTTAAAAATAAACTAAAAAAAACACAAAACTCCTGCTGGTTTTATGCAGATTCTTCTATATGTAGAAAGTCTGGTATTTAAATGCAGAAAATAAAAATACTGCACCAGCTTATTGCTTTATAAATTTAAAAATGAATTGAAACTTGTCCAATATGACCCAAAAAGTTGTTTTTTTTAAATGTCCAAAAAGACTAAACAATTGTGCAACGTTACAAAAAATGAAAAAAAATCCAAAATGACGTAAAACTTCTTCAAAATGACTTTTTTTTTTAAGAAAATGATTTGAAACTCATCCAAAATGACTTAAACCTGATGCAAAACTACCTTTTTAAAAAAAAAAAAAAAAAAACGTCCAAAATGACTCGAAACTCGTGCAAAATGACAATTTTTTTTCAAAATGAGTTGAAACTTGACTTGAAAATGACCAATGACGTTTGCAAAATGACAAAAAATGTCCAAAATGACTCAAAACTTGTGCAAAATGACCCAAAAATGTGAAAAATAAAAAATTATTTCAACATGACGCGAAACTCACGCAAAATGACATTTTTTCAAAATTACTCGAAACCCGTCCAAAATGACTCAAACTTTGCGCAAAATTACCAAAAAACAAGTCAAAATGACTTGAAACTCGCCAGAAATGAACAAAAAATGCGAAAAATTATTTCAAAATGACGTGAAACTCGTGCAAAATGAGAAAAAAATGTCCAAAACGACAACATTTTTAAAGAAAACTTGACTCGAAAATGACCCAATGACATTTCTTTTTCCCTCCATTTGGACAAGTTTGATGACATTTGGAGTAACTTCGGACTCATTTCAACGTATTCTTTTGCTTTGCCTTTTTTGGGACAACTTTTACTGGAGAACAAAGCTTTCTGTTATCCAGAATAACAAAAGAAAATCACAGATAGTCATAACTTGTTCAAAACGACCTACAACGTGTCCAGATGAAACCAGCATCTCTCCAGAACACGGAACTTGGCCGTCCATCCGCCCCAACCTCCACCTCCTGCCGACTCCAACAAACCTCACGTCTGATCACAGTGCAGCCAGAAAACGCACTGCAGCTGCATTAAATGAGGAAAACCAATAATGAATGTGATGTATGAAGGCCGTTTCTCTGAGGCAGCTTTGTTCTGTAGCACTAAATGGAGTTAAATTATCTTTCAGCGTTGTCCTTTAGTTTGTTTCAGATAAAGATTCAGGGAGTTTCACACCAATGCGGAGGCCTTGTTTCCGTGAAGAGTAATTATTTTGCAGCAGACGGTCCCGCTGAGCCCTGCAGAGAAAGTCGTCTACATTCTGCATCTTCACGGTGAAGACCACGGCGAGCTCGCCGTCTTACACCAACACTTCCAGGCTTTCGCTGCAGTGAGAATTCAGGTTCATTTCTCACTGTTGGGTCTTTCAGTGAACTCATCGGGGACTTGAGCAGAGCTACGAGGGCAGATTTTCCACGAGTTGTTTTCTGAAATGAGCCGCCTGGACGAGACGTTTATCAAACCGCACTGGAGATCCACATCCAGGGATACGTGCCGTCTGACCGTGGCTTTGTTTCCACGAGCAGCGGATCGTCCTGAGCACCGTGACAAGGGCAGTTTGCAGGTCTTTTCAGATTGGGTTGTCCAGAATGACAAGAAAGCTGTCCAAGAAAACTCACCTTGAGTTTGGAATGACTTAGAATTAGTCCAAAATGGCAGCTAAACGTGTAAAAACTGCCTGAAGCTTGTCTGAAATTCCTCAAAATTTGTCCAGAATTGGCAGTTGGTAGCACTGTTGCTTCGCAGCAAGAAGGTCGCCGGTCGACATCCCGGTGGGGGCACCGGAATCTTTCTGCGTGGAGTCTCCATGTTCTCCCCGTGCAGCGTGGGTTCTCTCCGGGTTCTCCGGCTTCCTCCCACAGTCCAAAAACATGCTGAGGTTAATTGGTGATTCTAAATTGTCTGTAGGTGTGAATGTGAGTGTGCTTGGTTGTCTGTCTCTAAGTGTGGCCCTGTGATAGACTGGTTACCTGTCCAGGTGAACCTGCCTTCACCCTGAGTCAGCTGGGATAGACTCCAGCCCCCCTTGACCCTAGTGAGGATTAAGCGGTGTATAGATAATGGATGGATGGATAGTCAATATGTGTTCATAGTGACTGAAAACTTGTCCGAAAAGACATGAAACTGGTCAAAATGACTCATTTGTCCAGAAGACTTTGAAATTTGTCCAAAATGACCCAAAAAAATGGTCCTAAATGACTAAAAATTGGTCCAAAAAGACAGAAAATGAAACGTCAAAGCATGACTCAAAACGTGCAAAATGACCCGAAAAATCCAAAATGACGTGAAACTTGTTCGGACAAAAAAGATTAAACTGGTCCAAACTGAGACAAAACGTTTCCAAAAAAGACAGAAAATGTGTTGTCACGTCATGATGCTGCCAAAATCTAAATGTTTGTGTTTTTGTTGTCGTAATTTGTTCTATTACAAGGTGCGATCACAGAAGTTCAGTCGTTCTGTATTTAAAATAGCTAAAGATGTTTTTATTTGAGGTATTTTCAGTGTTTTTGCTCCACAACACTCCATTTTCAGGTTGTTTTTTTTCCGCATTTAAAAAAATAAAAAATTTCTACAATGTCGAGACTGAAATCGCAGATACAAGCTGCACAAACGATTTTCTACGTCTGGCCTCGACTTCACCGATAAGGTGAGGAGCTTGTCGGGGAGGTGGAACCGTTTGCTTTTACCTGTGGAAGGAAGCCAGGCGAGGGAAACCGCTTACGCTCCCGTTCAAAGTCAGAAACTTAAACGGTACAAAGTGTGACCTAAAATCTAAACATGAGTAGATGCACTTCAGCAGGAGGAGAGCCTGGTGTGGAGCCGAGATACGCTGGAGGGATTATGTCGGTATCTTTATGGAAAAAGCTGCAGAAGAGGTAGAAAATGGAGCCACTGGGCAATAAAAAAAACAACAACCATCTTGCAGTGATGATTCTGATGCAGCTGCAAGTAAAACCAAACCAGAAACGAGCGCTAATGCAGCTCCACCCCCTCCCCCTCGGCCGCCGGCCTCGCATCACAGCTCATTCCTCACCGTGTCCGCCGCCGTCGCTTTATTCGTTGTGTTTGTTTTATTTATCCGGCCGCCTCGTGCGCCGCTGTTTACCCTGCCGGCCACGTCCTCGGACACCCATACGTCTGGCAAACGGATAATACCTGCCGAAATCTAATTTGCCCTCCTCCTCCCTCCTCAGGCCTTGTGGGCAGATCCTCCTGGGTCTGCAGATAATAAATATCTGATCCGTGCCGCAGAAGAAGAAGAGACGACAGAGGAAAGTCCCGGAGAAAAAAAAACAAAAAAAAAAGAAGGCGCCTGGGAGGAGGAAGATGTTACGTAAAGCGAGCAGACGCCGTTTGTTTTGTGTCATATTCAGACTATTAATTATGAATTGAGCCTTAATGAATTAGTGAAGATCGATCGGACGAGTCGCTGCTGAAAAATAACTTCTGTGTTTGTAGCGTCCCTGCAGGCAGCATCATTCTCGCAAGTTTATTTAATGTATCGGCGAGTGTAATTCTTCAGATGCGTCCGATGCCTGTAGACTGTAAACTACTACCGTGTGTGTGTGTGTGTGTGTCCGTGTGCAGTTCAGGCTCAGCCTCCTGAATAATGCACGAGTGTGTTTGCCAAACATATTAGCTATTCAATCACGAGCCGCGCTGTGCTTTTCCTCATCATCACACTCACTTAAGGATACTCGCTCGTGTTGTTGACGCCGTGGGTCAGTGTGCGTCCGTCCTCGCGGCGGCTCACGGACCGTCGATGCTCTCGCCGTAGAAAACCTGCATCAGCCCACTGATGGACGCCCGTCTGCCGGGTCGTCGTCATTACCGCTGCTTTCTCTCAGGTTGTTACGGCTCTAGATTTAAAAGGGCTGTAATGATGGGATTGGTAACGCCGCCGACGCCCCTCAGACGGGTCGGCATCATTAAAACCTGGAGGTGATTAAAGGGTCGTTCTGCTATGTTTTAACTTGTTGAAATAATGAAAAATGGGGAAAAAAGACGATTTAGTTTGATTATTTATAGCACAAAAATTGCTAAAATATTCATTAACATGCACAATATTTATCCAATCAGTCAGACGTACTGAAAAAATAATAAAATTCCAGATATCATGAGTATTTTTATTAATTCCTGTCCTTGAGGGTGTCGCAGTTCAGCCGAAAACTATGAATTTTGGTCATAGGGTTTGTTTGTTTTTTAATTTATTGAGAACAAAAAACGTTTATTTTTGTGTAATTTCTAAATGAGACGTGAGTTTCTAGTAAAATCTGATGTTCAGACTCGATTTAATGGAGCAACATGTCACAGACGAGTAATTCAGGGACAGTGGGAAACCTGAAAACCCTCCAATTCTTTTGGCTTTTAGAGTCTCCGGTTGATAAACGATGTCCTCTGGGGTGTTTCCGTTTTAAGATAACAGACAAAAACCTGCCAGAACCACAAACCTTCAGCCGCAATTTTTCAAGAGAAACATGCAGCTTTTAAAAGCACATTCATAACTATGAGTCTATATTCTGCAGGTTTTAAAGGTTTATAATTGTATTACGGGGGTTTATGATGACGTGGTTCCATGTGTTACTGTTCAAAAACCCAATTTTTTTTCTAAAACTGTACGTGACTGCAGCACCTCTCTGAAATGTTCTGCTGTTATATGTAGCACCATCATGATGCTGCCACCACCGTGCTTCACAGTGGTGATGGTCTGTTTGGTGTCTGCCATCTAGTCTGATGGACAACCATCTTGATCTCCTCAGACCAAAGAACCTTCTTCCAGGTGACTTCAGAGTCTCCACATGTCTTCTGGTGAACTCTGGTCCAGATTTAATCTGAGCTTTTTCCAACAGAGTCTTTCTCTTTGTCTCCCATAAAGCTTTGATGGT
>NW_007579249.1:28138-29711 GCF_000690725.1 Stegastes partitus
ATCGTCCTCTGACTGATGCTTCTCAACAACGTCTCCACAGAGTTCTTGGAGGGTTCTTCAGTCCTCATGGTGTAGTTCTATCCAGGAGTTCTGATCCACCAGATACAGGAGTCTTTATACGACAACCACTGACCTCACATGATTCATTTCACTAACTGTGTGACTTCCAGCACCAGCCGGGTGTACCTGAGTGGAATCAGTCACTTTGAAGGGAGTGAATACATGAAAAAACAATCGGCACATCTTTGATATCTGTTAAAAAAATCATGACGGTGCGTCCAAACGTTGTAGAAATGTTTCAGTCTGGACTGAAGCGGTGGACGAACCGACACCTCAACGCTGATCTCCGTGCTGCTAAAATATTCATCACGTCTCTGCAGGACTTCCAAACGTGTTTTGAGTTTAAAGCGGCTGCTTTTGCAAACATCCAGCGTCGGGTTTGTTCGGTTTTGCTCTTATTTTCATCGCGCTCCTGTTTCTCCTCCACAAATGTTTTCGTTCCCGCTGCGTGGCTGATGTTTCCCGGCATCATCCGCCCGCTGACGTCACGCTTCAAAGAGAATCCGGGATGATTTGCGTTCTCTCTTCCACCCCCGTTTCATGTGGAGGCGGCTGCGTCGGGAGAGACGCCGGCTGAAAAGGAGTTCAGTGAGGGAGTTTCACAGCCGCAGGCAAGGAGACACGAGGAGAGCTGCTTTCTGTTTTCCTTAAACAGGAGTGCGTGTTCTTCTGCTGTTGTTTCCGCCTTCGTGCGGTTTTGTTGCCGCTTCTGTCACGCCGCGTTTCCCGTTTGCGCGTCAACACGAGCCGAAAGCGAAGCGGTTTGTCCCGTTGAACGAGACGTCGACAGCTTCGCGGTTCCTCTCAGATACACCCACAGTATCAATCCAGGTGCTAACACGTCTGCCCTCTTTCTGCTTTATAAAAAATGTTTTATTGAGCACTTTTTACTCCAAAGCTGTACTTTCAACTCCCACCGACGGCGTGAGGCGGAGCCAGAAAAGTCACTTATGCTGAAATATTCATGCTTCCTGCCTGATTTACTTTTGTGCCTCTAAACCACACGACAGACTCTGGAATCGGCATTTGGAGCCTCATGCTGTTCGGAGCTGCACAAAGCGTGTCAACAAAGCGTCACAGGAACAAGAACCAACAGCCGACGCGTCCGGACGAGACGCTCCAATCAGGACGTAGGGTTGAAGCGTCGCCTCCGTGTCCGGCTGCGTGTTCACCTGCAGCTTAACCTGCAACGGCAAATGCATTTTGAAGGGACTGCGACTTGATTTTCTACCGACTTAAAGAGAAAAATGTGGCAGTCGCGTGATTAACTGGCGTCGCTGCTCGCTGTGATAATGTCGGGCTGGAATTTAAACAGCTCGGGGTGGAAAGACGAAGCCGCGACAAGCTTCACCTCTGTTTTCTTGGTTACCAGGGCGACGAGTTCTGTCCGTTTGATTGGCTGCTCGAAAGGGATGATGCTGGATGTTCACTGAAAAGTTATCTGGAACTAAACTCAACTCTGACGCTCATTATGGTTCAGCTAAACTCAACTCTGACGCTCATTATGGTTCAG
>NW_007579249.1:31301-33215 GCF_000690725.1 Stegastes partitus
ATGAACTAAAATATAAAAAGTAGGAAAATTTGAATTAAAAATTTAAAAAATTGTACTTAATATGAATTAAAATATAAAAATAGCAGAAAATGTGAACTACAAATATAAATATATGTAGAAAATATGAACTAAAAATACAAAATTCTAAAAAATATGGACCCAAAATATACCAATTAGAGAAAATATGAACTAAAAATATAAACAAAATAGTAGAAAATACTAACTACAATATTAAAATTGTAGAAAATATGTATAAAAATATAGATATGTTTTTAAAAAATGAACTGAAATATAAAAAGTAGAAAAATATGAATTAAAAATTGTAGTCAATGTGAATTAAAATATAAAAATAGTAGAAAATATGAACTAAAAATACTAAACTAACCCTCAGGAGATGCTTTAATTAACGACACTTTGAGGATTTTCGAGTCCTCTGTATCCCCGGAGGGTTCTAGAAAACATGAACTAAAAATAATTTAGTTAAAAATGTGGCGAAAAACCTCAAAGTCCAAACAGTAGAAGCATAAATGTAAATTTTACTTTTCCAAATAAAATAAGTGTAATAATCAGGATGTTGTTGCACATCACTCAGCGTTAAGTCCAGAAGTGCAGAGAACTTAGAAACTAACTGTTTGCACTAAAACAATCGTATTTTTTTCTGAAACAGGACATTTTTTCCCTGAACTTCCACAAACGATGAGAGGAAACAAAACCGTAAAACACAAACATGTGTCTTTCAAAATGTGAATGAGAACACAGTTGTGTAGAAATGTAATTTCTGGCCGATTGACTGAGAGTGAAGCAGAAGAACGCGTCGCCATTTACAGCAGAACGAAGCGTTTCAACGATCAGAGGTCAGTTTCTCCAAAAAGCATTCAGAAATCAGCCTGAAAGCAGCTTAATGAAGCTCAAACCTTCAACTCAGACCACCGCCGCAGAACTAAATGTCTTCAATTGTCCACTTTTCTTTGCTTTTTTTGTATTTTTACAGACTTTCCAGGAAATTATCATCAGAAGTGTTAAAGATCCTGAGAGAAGCGAGCGTTTTGCAAAGTCAGGCAAGAGTTCTAATTTACTTCAGATCACCTCGGCGCTGCTGTCGAAGAGCGAAGCGGCGACGTCGATCCGACACAACAAGCGGAATGAGATTTATCGTCTTTTCTCCATTAGAAGGTTTCAATCAGGAGCTCATTCAGACCCGCAGCGTCTCAATAACGCGTCGGAGGTGAGCTGAAAGAGCCGATTCAGCGCCGCGTCCGACCAATTTAGAGGCGGCATTTAAACGGAGGCGGGGGGAAGGAGGATCTGCTGAGGCTCGATTCAGAGTTCTGCCGCCACGGTTTCACCAGGACGCGCTGACATTTTCTGCTTCCAGATCTGCTTTGACAAATAATAATAATCAGAAGTCGCTAAAAAAAATAATGTGGAAGCTTCTGCTCACCCGAAGGCTCCGGCTGCTCCGTTCTGACAAAAGCATGGACTCTAAACTCATTTATAAACCACTTTTCTTCACATTTTACTCAGTTTTTCTCTTTTTTTAAATCAGTTGCCTGTTTGATAAGTTATCAGAGGAGTTTGGTTTAAAAAAACAACTGACGAGACGACAAAATGTCGTCCAGGTCGTCCCGTTTGTTCATTTATTTCACCGCACTGTTGACATTTGTTGTTGGATGGAACTGAAAAGACCAGAAATGACCACAAGGACACAATAAACGGCAACAAAGACGCACAGAAATACACCAGAGATATGCAAAATGACCACCAAGAAATGCAAAATGACCACAAAGAAACTACGTTTAACTGCTTAGGAGATGCGCAAAGTCACTAACAATTACTACCACAGACACACAACAGTCCCAAAGTGATGCAAAACCCGCAAATGACCAAAGAAAAGATGCAAAAACGACCATCGAG
>NW_007579249.1:33447-34569 GCF_000690725.1 Stegastes partitus
AAAAAGATGTGACAAGAAGCTGCTCAGAGTTCAAATAATCAAGAGCTGCTCTTCAAACCGTCACAGACTTTTGCATTAATGGTATAAATCCAAAGCGTCACTTTACCAGAATTTGGACACAAGAGAGAAGTCTACAGTTCGTCCTCTTGACTTATTCGTCCCGTTCATCGTGGTGATATTTAGAAAGCTGTCATTAGAGAGCAGAAGCTTCCGACGTCTCTCATCTCAGAAACGTCTGAGACCAGAAACGAGTTCACGGCACGCGTCAGACGACAGTTTGACCGGAAACCCGAAGCGCCTTCAGGAGATTTACCCGATCAAAGAAACTCCGTCTCGGGGGGAAAACGAGGAGCTGAAATACCTCCGACAGAAAATGCTCATGCCGTTTGGTACGAATCTATTAAAGCTCAGTCGGGCTTGAAATTAGTCGGCGATTGTTCCTAAATGTAAAAAAAAATCAAACTTCTGTCAGACGTATTCCGGCCTGCTGGTGTGGCCGAGGCTATTATCTGCACATTTACAGGTTTGTTATTGGGCTCTAGATCATATTTACATGTTTAATGTTCATAAACAAACTGTTTTCCTCGTGTTGTGCTGCAGCTCTTCTCAGCTTCAGTCTGAAATGTTTAGTTTTAACAAGACGTGAACGTTCAGAAGAACATCCAGCTGCCATCACCACCTACTGAGAGATGAAACACAACTACAGGATCCTACTTCACTACCTCAGAATTATTTATTACTTCTTCTCTCTTCTGATTTCAGCTCATTCTCAGTGATGAACTTGTTTCTAATAGTTTTTCTGAGAATATAAGAATGTTTCTAAGAATATGCAAATAGAAGTAAATATCCACTAAAAATACAAACCTGACTAGAAAATATTACCTATACTGTAAAAAACAGTCGAAAACATGAAGTACAAATACAAATATGAGCCATAAATAGAAACATGAGTCAAAAATATGAACTAAAAATACAAAAATAGTAGAAAATATGAATAAAAATGTAAATATAAGTTTAAAAATATGAACTAAAATATAAAAAGTAGGAAAATTTGAATTAAAAATTAAAAAAAATTGTACTTAATATGAATTAAAATATAAAAATAGCAGAAAATGTGAACTA
>NW_007579249.1:37374-55145 GCF_000690725.1 Stegastes partitus
CCACGCGACTACAAAGCGGAGCTAGAATGGGTGAACCCTGCAGTGTTTTCTGTCTTTTCATTAATCCTGCGTAGGCGGACGTCTTTTCAACGTGTCCAGATGCCGGCGGTCTCTCGGTTTGTGTGTTTTGTTGCTTTGTGTTTCATCTCCAAGCGCCGCCGTCGCCTCCCCGCCGAGCTCCTCCGACACCAGCCAGCGTCAGAACTCCCGTTAGTCAGACCTGCTTCGTATTCGTCACACGTCGCGGTCGGACTTTAATCTCTATTAGGAGACTCTTTTCTTGACATTATCCTCGCTGACACGCTCCTTTGCTCATCCAGAATAATGCAGGGTTTCAGATTTTCCACTTGAAATTCACCCCAATTTGGTTAAAGCGCTAAAGTAGCTTTTAGAAAGGAGGAGAAAAAAAAAAAAAAAAAGAAGGGGATTTTCATTTCGGTCGGATTTGCATTCATTCTGAGAGGGGAGATTAGAGGAGCTGACACACAGCTATGAAACGCCGAGATGACACGAGTAACTCGGCTCTGCGAGCAAATTAACAGCACTTTGTGCGCCGCGGCGACGCTCCTCATTAGCGCCGCCGCAGAGGGAAGCCTCGGGATTAATCACATGCTTTTATTTTGGCAGGTACAAGTTCAGGTTACCTGTTATTCTTTGTGTTTCCTCGACGTATTCTGAATTTCCTCCTTTAGATGGAGGCGGTCTGTGTGAACGGAGCTTCTGGAAGCTTTGTGTTTTTGCCAACTGTGCAATGCAGAGCTGCGTTTTTATTTAACTTCATGCATACGCTTAGAATTAGTGGCTCTGGAGTGAGTTAAAACTTCTACTGCAGCAGATACCCAGGAGGAACAAACTACCTGTGAAGCCTCTCGTGTTTTTACAATTTCTGAAAAACTAAAACCAGTCAGAGATAACGGGTATCATGAAGGTGGTTTTCAACTTTCTTTGTCAACTCAGACTTCCTGCTTCAGACTAAAAGGAAGTGTTTAAAGCATCATGTGACTCTTCTTCTGCTTAAAGGAAACGATCGTGTGCAGCTGCTTCAGTCAACAGGTTGTTTTAATGGAGAACAATGAGGAACATAAACATTATTATTGCTGTAACTACACGGCTTCATTCAGTGATATTAGTGACGCACAACTCAGCATGTTAGCAGATAAAACACATTCCCTCAGCTGAGAATCTGTATCGCTCATAAATAACAGTCAGGAAACCATCTGGTTAAAGGGAGACGCTCTTTCAGCCCATTTAAAACTCTGAACATAACCTGCTCCTGACCAGATTAGCTCCACAGCATCAGTTACCATGGAGATCTAGCTCCACTGCATCAGTTGCTATGGAGATCTAGCTCCACTGCATCAGTTACCATGGAGATCTAGCAGGTTAAAAGAGAGCCACCTTCGTGACACTGAAAACTCTGACTTTAGGCTCAACATACCTGATAACACACTCATCTGTCTTCGTAGTTCAGTCCTCTGATGGAGTTTTTTTTTAATATATAAAAACACAGATTTTTGATGTCATTTACAGTTTTGGCCCTTTTTTAATTTTTAAAATTTTATTTCAAATTCATTTCTTGTTTTCTGGGATTTTACTAGACGTTATCTGTAACTTAACGAAACGGGAAAGATCCGAAAAAAAAACGTAAAGCCAAAAACAACAACAAAAAACCCTTTGATTTTTTACAGTGTACCACAGTTTACCTCAGCAGCAGGTACAGTTCAGTGGTTTGACGCAGACGGCGATTTATCACAGCTTTCAGGAAGGAAACATCGCACAGAGGTCTGCTGCTGCCTCTGCTTCAGTCAGAGCAGCTGTCAATCATCTGTCAATCATCTGTCAATCATCTGTCAATCGTCTGTCAGTCATCTGTCAATCGTCTGTCAATACCCCCGACCGAGACAATTTAGCTTCACTTTTCTGGAGCTGTTGTCTCGCCCATGTACAACAGTGTAATCTCAGGTCAGTCTAACATCCCACTCTGACCTCTGACCGGTGTTTCCATGGTAACTACCCACAGCTGCAGACTCTGCATTCACCGGTCTGTTTTAAAAGACGAGAGTTAGAATGTCACGTGGCTGCTTCATCTGTGTGTGAGTGATCAGTTGATGCAGCGTTGAGGCTGGAAGGAAATAAACTGATCGCAATTACGAGTCCGGCTGAAGTGAATCTGATCGACTGCAGTGTTGGCTTTTAAAATGGAAACTACTGATCAAACTCAGCTCACTGAAACTTTACTCGTAGAGAACTTAAAAACCTCCACTTGTCTAAAACTCTGCATGTCGACGGCTTCGCTTGAAGAGTCCCCACACATCGGAAGTTCTGCATTTAGAAAACTCCACATGAAGACTCGAGGAGGACGTTTGGAGGTGTTGGACAAACCTTTAAACCAAGTCTTTACAAAATGTCGGTTCTGTACAACTATTCCCAAATAGGCTTTGAGGGGAACAAAAAAAACAAAAACAAAACATAATGAAAGCACGTTTACAGTTATTCTCACATGAGCTCATCGTAGAATGTTAACGAGCAGCCATCAACGACAGCAGCTGGACAAAGTTTCTAACGAAAAAAAAGCCTCCCGAATGTAACGCTGTCCCAAAAATAAATCTTTGCAGCCGTACATGAAGATAAATATATCGACCACTACAAACCCACGACGCCCCCGAAGATGTAAAACGCTCGTGGATGTCGTTGGATTCGCCCAGATTCAACATTTCTCCACTACATGCTGACTTGAGACCTGATACCTTCTGCCACCGACAACTTCCTGTCACCCTTAAAGTGACAGGAAGTGATGTACAAAAACGTGTAATTAATTTTTTGTAAAAAACATGCCGACCTCTAGCATGTTGCATTCGCTGTAACGGAACAGTGACGGTTCACATTTGGTCAAAAACCGTGTTTCTGTTTACGCCGACGTTCCAAAGACCATGAAACCTGTATTCTTCACATGAAGAGGTTGAGTGTTTGTCCAGTGATTGGCACCAATAGGAGCTTTAGAAACGTAGATTATGGTACAGGTTTTTTTTTTTTTTTTTTTTTTTTTGCATTTATAACCAACAGTAACATTTTATTTTACTATAAGTGTTACCATCAGCAATATTTTTTTACTTGCTGTTGGGAAAGTTGTCTATTCTGTGCATGTCTCTGTTTGCACATGAGGAGAAGCTGCACAGCTGGAAAAGCAAAAATGAAACCAGTCGCGTTTTAAGACGTATGGAAGATCTACAGCGCTCGTGTTTGTGCGGCGCCACATGAAGCTGAGCCTCCGAGGTGAGAAATCCTCTTTATATATGGTTCTATGTGTGCGAGAGCTTCGGCGATATGAGTGTTTATATTACAGCTATTAATCACGGCGGCAGTCGAGGGTTTTCTCTCCACGTCTTATCTCTTCATTTGTCTGTTTTTTTTCTGACATCCTGCACGGGCTTTAGCACACTTTGACTGTCCACAGTAACCCCACGGTGTGTGTACAGAAGCTCGACACTAAAAAAAGCAAAACACAGTTGAATTAACGGGCTTTAATGAGTCGCCGGTACATGAATGCGGTTCAGGGTAAATAAAGGTAACTGGAGGAATCGAACAATGCCATTTATGCAACACAGATAAAGGCCTCGAGGAGAGAACATCACCGCATCCTGTTAGCTTCTGGGTTTGAGGTTCTTTTGTTGGTCCACAAACCTGCAGACAGTCCCGACTATGGACGACTTTAAAACATGAACCCAGCAGATCCCTCAGTCCTACAGTAACGCTCACGTCAAGCCATTTTTCTCCATCGTTCTGTGTCTGGTTTTTGTTTTGGGACGATGGAAACAGGAAAGCCTTAAAGTGGTCGACCGGGTGTCTGTTCCTGTGAATGTCTTGCACTTTAAAGGCCCAAAAAAAATAGTTGATATATTACGAGAAAAAACTCCATAACCTCATCTTTCCATCCCGGCTTTTGCCAACCGTGTTTTTCTTCCACTTTATCTTATTTCTTGTTTTTTTTATTGTCTTTATTTTGCTCTAAATTTTTAATAATTCTGCTTAAACGCATGCTCTCAGTCACTTTATGGATGACTCGTATCATCCTCCAGACAATCTCTCTCCACTGTCAGCATTTTATGGTGAGTAAAAAAACATACCGTCATATAATTCCCGCCTTGACATAATGCAAATTTTTAAGTCTGTACGTGTTAGCGTTTCAAATGATGGAAGTTTGTGATCGTGTAAAAAGTACCATAAAGTGTTTAAATGTGGTGAAATGAGTGGAGCCAATGTGTGATATAATACATTTATTTATTCGTGCCATAAAGGCTGAGAGTCGCCACATTAAATAAACAGAATTAATGGACCAACTTTAATTAACTGCTTCAATCTGTGACATGCAATCAAACTAAATATGATTCTTATTGTTAAAACGTCGCTCTTAAATTGACTGAAACTAAATTTTAAGGAAAGTCAGCTGGAAGTTTTCAATCTTTTCTATTTTATCCAAATGTAAAGTGTACAACATGTTTGTTTTTTCTTTTATTTCATTCTCTAAACCCACCTGAAGACAATTAAATTGCAGCAGAAAAATGAGAACTAAACCTAATTTTTACACTTTCGCTGAAAATAAAGCACAAATTTAAACGTGCAAAGTGTAATTACAAATAGATAGAACCTTATAAAAAGTAAACTTCCTGCACCAAAGCAACAAACAAGATCATTTCAAACAACACTTTACGTCTCGAATGTGCCTTTTACAGTGACGGAAAAACGGCTCATTTTCAACCATGTGAGGCTCGTTCAGTGTCTCCACAGCTGCTGCATGAAACATGTCATTCTGCACAGACGTTCATGATCCCCAGAGGATGAATCCAGCTGGTGATGCTCCTGCTTGTCACCAGGACAAAGCCTCCTCCTCAGTCGGTTCAGGACTCGCTCGTCTTTTCGTGCCTGAGTTTGCTGCAGACGTCGGTGATCGTCAGACGTTTCTTTTGGTGCCACGTTGTGACGGTGTGAACGCCGTTCATGTCGCCACAACCCCAACGCTGCAGGACGTGTTTTTTCCTGCTCCGTGTTGGGCGTCATCTTATAGCCGGAGGTCTGCTGTGACAAAGATAGATGGAAGTGGCGTTTGCGTGTCTGTGAGCGTCCATGCATTCGCGCTGCTGGAAATGATGTGTGATATTTTTTTTTCAGGCCCGACAGCGAGTTTGATGGATCGAGTGGATGTTTGAGCACAAGCCCACACATGGAGGACGACGGTGACCTTGTAGGACGAACGACACGTTCCGGTTTTCACGCGGCCGACGATCTGGTGGCGAGCTCGTCGGCGTGAGATGTCGCCAGGAAAAGCTCGACCCTCCGGCGAAACCGTCCGCCGAGCTGCAGCCTGACATTCAGTCCACGTGGTTCAGAGACGATCGGCTCCAAACTCCACCGCTGTGCTTCTGTTTTTAGGGTTTATTTGATATTATAAAGGGAATTAAATCTGTCCAAACCTTTTAAACGGCTTCACAATGTGACAGTTTTAGTTAGGAAATGTAGTTTCTGCCGGAGGTTTAGATGAAAAGTCTCGTGTTAAATTAAACTCTAAATCAGGTCAATCCTCACACTTGTGTTTCAGTTTCATGTGATTTTAGAGTCTTTCATTGTAACGCAGTTGTTTCATGAGTGGAAAAAGGTGATAAATGAGCCCAGTTGGTGTGTTTTCACCCAGAATTCAGAAAAATATCTTTAAAATTTGAACGTGAAAAGAGTAAGTTGTGCATTTTCAGTGTTTCTTGCTGAACCTTCAGCTACTTACAACAAAAGGAAACTCGTTAGTGCTTGTTCTTCATTTAGCGACAAACATGAAGAGTCGGCTATAACTTTACCTTCATGTTCTCTTTGTGGGTTCTTTCCAGGTTCTCCGGCTTCAAGCTCGAAAACATGCGGAGGTCAGCTGGTGATTCTAAATGAATGTGAGTGTGTTTGGTTGTCTGTCTTTGTACTGCGACAAACTGGTTCACTATCTGTACAATTACAACATTTTTAGCTGATTTAAACTCAATAAAACATCATTTTATGGTAATATGGTTATTGTAGATTTGACTTGAAGCTTTTTTTTCAACATGTATGTTTTTAATTTCATTTTAATATTTTTTAGTTTACTAGATATTATCTGTAATTTAACAAAACAGGGAAAATCTTTGAGAAGTAACCATGAAAATAGCCTCGATGCCGTCTCCTTGGATGTTTTTCCTGCTGACTATTTAATTCAAGATGTCAATTTTTTTAAAAAGTTAGACAAAAGGATGAAAATGTCTTTGTGAAAAAAAAAAAAAAAGACTGCTACAAAATTTATCATATTCTTTCTTCCACTTTCAATGAGTTGTAATTTTTAACCCACATCAGTTCTGATTATAACGACTAAATGTTTCTGCATTTTCAGTATTTTTACCTTTTAAATGTTTGCATGATGTTACTGTTGTTGTTTTTAAATGATAATAACAATAATATTAATAACAAAAATGCCATAAATGATTTATTTTTTGTGCAGTCATTGTTTGGGATTTTTATTGATTGATTTTTTTATGCAGTGTCAGATTTAAATCGAAACAAATCATGGTCAGGACCTTAAACACAAAACTGTGTTTGTCAAGAAATAAACTGACAGAAAAATATTAAACATAAATATAATCAATGAGTGGGGCTGCAAGGTGGTTCAGTTGGTCGCACTGTTGCCTCGCAGCAAGAAGGTCGCCGGTTCGCGTCCCGGTGGGGGCACTGGGATCTTTCTGCGTGGAGTCTCCATGTTCTCCCCGAGCAGCGTGGGTTCTCTCCGGGTTCTCCAGCTTCCTCCCACACAGTCCAAAAACATGTTGAGGTTAATTGGTGATTCTAAATTGTCCGTAGGTGTGAGTGTGAGTGTGCTTGTTGTCTGTCTCTAAGTGTAGCCCTGTGATAGACTGGTTACCTGTCCAGGGTGTCCCTTGCCTTCACCCTGAGTCAGCTGGGATAGACTCCAGCCCCCCATGACCCTAGTGAGGATTAAACGATGTATAGATAATGGATGGATGGATAATCAATGAGATGAGTTTTTTTTTTCTTTCTGTAATCCAACATGACAACCAAAAAAAAAAAAACAAAAACGCCAAATTCTTTTACTTAATATCAACTATAATAATAATAATAACAATAACAATAATTAAATATTCCTTCATTTTCAGGATTTCAACCCTTCAGATGCTGGTTTATTTACATAACGCTACAAGTGTTTTTCTGTTTTGTTTAGTTTTATATTTTATATTTTGGAATCATCACAATCTAAAATGTTTTGATGATCAGCAGCAGCATTGATTCTGATGTGTATCATCACTGTTTCAGCGCTATAGGACCAACACATTAGCGATGCTCTACCAGTGAAGCAGGACATCCGTCACCTCTGTAACGTCATTAATGAGACAAATTCATGGAAGTTTTATTTGAGTCTAAAACTGCTTCCCTCTTCTTTTTCTTCGCAGGGTCACATAAATAAAAAGATTAATTTCATCTCTCTGGCTCGCGCTGCAGAACCAGAAATGGAGACAAACGAAGCCGAACTTATCACAAAGGCCACGACGACGGGAAACGAAGGCGTCCTCCGGCGGCTCTAATTAACTCTAATAGCGCTAATTAATCACCGCTGATGGTAAAACATCGACGTATGCGAGGCAAAAGCACAAAAAACACTCGGCTCTGCGTTTCATTTTATGTTTCGACAAACAGCCCTCGTGATTATAGACGCGTTTAAAGTGAGGAGCTTTTGTAATTAACGCACAGGCGGCTAATCGACGCTCGTTAGCCGGCGAAGGTCGCGCTTTTTTGTCACTCTGTCACTTTGTGCATTTCAGCTTTAACGCGCTGAATTCAAGACAGAAATAATAAGATTGGATGAAATGAACCGGGAGCGTGTGTGCGTCTGCCGTTCCTCCGTTTGTCCTCCTCCGTTTAATTAACGGTCGTGAAAGACGAGCGGCCGATGGAAGGTTCGGTGCAGATAAACGATTGTGAGGTCACGCTGCAATATTTACACAATCGTTTAATTATCTCCTCTGCAGCTTTGACGCGCGTTTACAAGAGCGCAAGCCGCCTCCAGGAAATAGACCGACTCCGCTTTTCTAACGTCTCTGAGCGAATGACCAGCTGTAAAATCTGCAGCAACACGACCGTAAACGGCGTTCAGCGTTAATCAATGCAGCTGCCGACCGACTGGTACAAGTCTATGCTTCGAAGCTCATCAGAGACCCGCTAAAGGTGCCGTTTGGTGCTAAAGAAACCCCCAAAAAGGTCGTAAAGGTCAATTATCTTTATGGCAAACAGTTGATTTTAATTCTTTGCCAATACAGTATTAAAGAAAAAAAGGGGAAAAGATAATATAAAAAGTGATATATGTGAGATATGAGTGAGAAAGAAGTCGTAGAATCTTCAACTAGGTCCAGAAACACTGGAAATAGACTTTCTAATAACACACGGTATTTAAATAAGGCTAGCATTAGCTGCAGTTTTGTGTCTTTGCAGTTATTTTGTGTCACGTTTCTGTCATTCTGTCTTGTTTGGTGTCTTATTTTTATTTTTTCATGTCTCAGTTTTGTCTCATTTCTGTCATTTTGAATCTTGTTTGTCTCACTGTTCTTGGTTTGTGTCTCAGTTTTGTTGTTTTTTGTCGTTGTTGTGTTGTTTCATGTTTTTTTGAGACAGTTTTGTGTCTCGTTTCTGTCGTTTTGTGTCATTTTTCTTCTGTATTTCATGTTTGTGTCTCGTTTGTGTCATTCTGTTGCCGTCTGGTGACAGTTTTTTGATGTTTTCTGTTAATTTTTTTTAAGTTCTCCTCGTCAGGTTTTACAGCTCAGTCATTCTTGTTTATGGCTCAAAAAAAGAGCACAAGATTTAGCACTTTTTAACCAGATATTCAACAGAGCACTACTGTATTGACAGTAATTAGAGTGTTTATCACAAAGCAATTTTAAAAAAAAAAAGCATAAAGTCTTCACATTTAAAAGCAAAGGTTGGGCTTAAAACAAACGTTTAATCATTGATCATCCTGTGGACTGTGACTGTGGATTAATTGATTTATTGGCTGTTTTCTGCAGATGAACTCAGTTTTAAGCAGCCAGCAGCTTCCTGGAGGATCACAAAGTTTATTGTTATACTTGTGTGTTGTTGTTTCCCTAAACTTAACCGATGCTTTAAATACTCGACACCAGAAGTCCAGATAAACCGCGGCAACTCTTGAACCTCGTGGAGGTAAATTTGCTTTGAGCCACTTTGAAATATTTATCAAACGTAAAAGGCGCTGAGAGCTCTTCAGCCGGCTGGTGGCTCCAACCCTCCTCCTGCTGGGACAGAAAATGTTTGTGTCGATTCGTCTTTTTGTGTTTTACAGAAAACAACAAAATAAAAAAAGAAAGGCTCTCGCTGAGCTCGATGTCTTCTGAGGCAGCGTGAACTGTCGTATAATGAAACTTTGGAAGACGGACCGCTGAGCCCGAGGCCGGCGACGCGGCGCTGATGGAGCGAGCTGAGCGGCCGCCGTGAAGCAGCAGCCACTGTTGGGCCAGAGCGCCGCCAGGAAGCTGCATCCCTCCGACTGCATGCGGCTGATAGAAGCAATACGGAGCAGCCCTGTAGGTTTGAGATGAATCAGTGTGATTGCAGAGGACTGTGCAGCAGAATCACCGGGGGCTGGTGATCAGCACCTGACCAGGTTTTTTTTTTTTTCTCTGCCTCTCTCCCTGACAGGATAATAAGCCGAGCAGCTCCCGGGGTAACTGTGAAGGAGCAGGAAGGTCACCGAGGAGTCCGGAGTGGATGGATGCTGCATTTGCACCACTGTCACCGTGGGATCTAATTCCTCAAAAGCAGGCAGCTGCTGCTGGGACCCGACTGTTAGGAGGCCCGCAGGCTGCAGGCTCCTCAAGAGGTAAACCGTTTGTGGTAATTTAATTAAATGTTAATTCGTCAACACTGTGTGCAACGCAAATTTACAATATGAACTGAAATTATGGGGTCATTAAGCTGGCCCACAGACATGATTACATCCCAACACCTGATCCAAACCTGCTTCACTTTTAAATAATTGCATTCCATCGAACAGTATTTCCTCCAATGAACAATCATAAACAAATACTTTAACAAAACTAGCTTAAAAATTCAACACAACAAAAGTCATTCTGTGTCATTTCCAATCATCATAACTGCATGAACATGGCTCTAAAACGAGCTGTGAACAGCAGAACCTTCCTAGTTTTGGACCGATGGGCTGCATCTATGTCTTCATCATGGTTCCACATGGAGGAAAAAAACATGTTCAGAAGAACTGAACATTTGTGAGACTTCACAAAGGTGGTAAAAATACGAAGAAAAGCAATTAAAAACCAGTGAAGCCCAGTGTGAGCAGTAGCCAGGAGGTCTAGAAGGAACCATAGCAGCTCTGATCAGGGCTGCAGTGGTCGTCCTCCTTCAATGAATCCACAGACAGTCGACTACTTTCACTATTTAGCTGTGAAAAACAGACAAAGGCAGCTGCTTCAGACTGGACACAAGAGTCATCACTGGAAACCAGACACTGCAGAACATCAACCTCTGTGGATGAAGGACGAGAAAAAGAAACTCTTGCTTGCTCATGGGCACCAAACAGCAAATTTAAGTTTAACATGAAAAGAAGCCTGATGAATGCTGGGAGCACATTCTTTGGTCAGATGAGAGATCGCGCCTCATTTGCATATGTACGCATCAGACTACAGAAAACTTGTGACACAGAAAATAACATTAAAATGGTGTTTTCCTTCTTTTTTTTATTGCATCTTGTTAAATCTTTACACCTTTGAAAGGCTATTTTCTCTAAGTTTTTTTTTTCTCTCATGTTCACTTCAGCAGCATTTATGTCCACCAAACTTTTATTTCTGTCTATATCTTACAGCTTTTTTTCTTCTTCTTTTTTTACAGAGAGGGTTTGCTCATGTATCGTGCACAGCCTGATTTATTGGACATTTTATTTAAAAAAATAAACAAAGTGGAGAAAATGGATTTTCTCCCCCATGCTGTTGGCAGTATTTTCTGATTTGTGCTGTGATATAAAAAGAGGGACCAAAAATCCCTCCTGTGAAAACTTTTGACTTTAGTATGTCAATAAGTTGAAACAAGAATTTAGGTTTCTTACCTGGCATTTAATGCAGATTTGATGAAATAGCATGTTGTTTGCACAGCTGTCTTCATTTAAGTAATGATTTGCAGGCGTTTGATTGTGATATCTGCTAGTCTGCGACACTTGCATCTCGATCTGCAGGGCTGAGATCGATTGCTTTAGTCTAGATGGAGATTTTTTTCTGCCTCGCTAAAAAGCCTTTCACAGAAACAACTGGTCGGATTATTACTACACATTTTTTGTTTTAAGGTACGTTGTTGTTGTTTTTTCATCCGTAAATTCATCCGTACATTTTCTAACATGTTCAGGGTGTTAGCAGTGTCTTTGCTGCATTTCCAGGAAGTGTTTGGCAAGTTTGGTTGGTTGTTTTTTAGCTGGCGAACACTGCTAACCCACCATTTTGTGAAACACAATTCCTATTTTTTTTTTCTTGTAGTTTGTTGTTGTAATTTAAACATGTCTTCAGATAGTTTTGCTACATGATTTTCTTGTGAAAAAAGCTGTTTTTGGTGATTTTCACAAGGATTACACTTCAGCAGGAGCAATTTTATCATGTCCACAAACTCCACTATGATGTGTTTAAATGCCCCTTCTGGGACTGGGGTTAGTCCAACTGGTGTTGTCATGCTCTTTCTTATATTCCTCCTCAGACAGGTTTCACAGATAGACAGTACTGCGTCTACCTGCTGTTGGAGTTTTGGGGCCCAGAAGTAGTAACAGTGGGAGGAGACTGATTTAGTGATTACACTTCCTCCATGGTTGTGCCAGAGGTCATTCACTCAGGACACTCCTTTTATGTGTCAAAGTCTAGCGTTCAGTGGTGGATACCTGCTTGTGACTGAGCATTAAATCCTTCTCTGTAAGCTTAACTTCTAACTCTATCTTACTCCCATCTAAAAAAGCAATGGGATGATTAGTAGTGACTTCTTTTGTAGCCAGATGTACTGCATTGTTTCCCTTAGCTGCAAGGGACTAATCCCTTTCATGAGGTCCACACTTTATCAAAACCAGCTATCTGCTGGCCTGCTTTATTATATTTTCCCCCCAAATATTGTACCTGGTCCCAGCAGTACTGTAGTTTATTAAAGAAGCGGCATGCCCTCTCTCTGCAAGCAGTCTCAGCAGGAAAGTTTTTGCAGTCTGAATAACAGTATAATATAGTGGTAAGTCCTCTTATACAGACGGTCATGTATGTAAGTTTATATGTAGGTCCCAAGATGGTGTATGAGTGTATATGAGTGTGAATGTTTTCCCACCAAATGGGGACCTCCTGTATGTTAGTGTGTGTGTTGTTAGTGCATCTGATGGATGTGTAAACAGCTTGATTTCCGTGGTTGTCTGCGGACATATGAATGTGTCTGAACAGCCTCACTGCTCTATAGTGTGAATGTAACTTCAATTTTCTCTCCACCTGTATTGCTCTCAAAAATACTGAGAATAATCTCAATGTGAGCAGTTTTTCAAAGATTCTTCATTCCTTCTTTCATCAAGCAGTTTCAGCAGTAAACTGTCAGTGTTCTCTGGTATTATTAGAGTAATTTAGTAGTACGTTCCGTTATACAGAGGGTCGTGTATGAACGTTTATATGCAGGTCCCCAGATGGTATTTGAGTGTAAATGTTTCCCCCAATATGGGGACGTTGTGTATGTGAGTGTGTGTGTTTTTAGTGCATCTGGTGTTTGTGTAAACAGCTTGATGTCTCTGTGTGTGTTTGTGCACATAAGAAAATGTCTAAATATCCTCACTGCGCTACAGTGTGAATGTAACTTTCATTTGCTCTCCCCTTTGACCACTCTCTATGGTTCAAATGATAATCTCAATTCACGTCCCCCTATACAGAGGGTCATGAATGGAATCGTATAAAGAGGTCCCCACATGGTAGGTGTTCAAACCTACAGTGTAAGAACGTGTATGACTGTAAATACCTTCCTTTAAAATGGGGACCTCTTGTGTGCATGTGTGTGTTTCAAGTGTGTGTGGTAGGTAGTGAACCGCTCTAAGTATATATGCATGTTTGTGCACATAGGATTGTGTCTGTATGTGCACAACAGGAAGAGAAGCAAACTGAGAAGGAACATACAGGTGGTGTAATCAAGCTTTTCTCTGCAACAATAGATCATACAGACCAGCACCACACCCAGCTAATTAACTATCCAAAGTGTTTTCTATACACTTTATACCTGCCAGTCACCTACTGTTCTCCACCAGACTTTTATAATGAGGATAAAAATTAAACAATGAGCAACATATACTACACTTCACATATAATCACTCATACAAACAGTTTCAACAGCTCACCTTACGTTTTAATTGCTGCAAATTTTAAAAATGCACATTTTAAACATCATCAGGTTTGGGGTTGGAAATAGAAGGATTTTTTGCTGTTCTGTTTATTTCCAGTTGAGCACCATCAGGCTAGAGAAAACCTAAATAGTTAAGTTTTAGCAGATAGCAGTAAACACGGAAGTAATTCACATCCCAGGATTCCTCTGGTGACTCGATAGAGCCACTAGTGTGGGAATGCCACCACAGAATGTTATCGTTTTGTGATTTTTTACCAGATACTTGATCCTGTGCAGGGAGCTGAAGAAAAAGTCAAGCCTTTTTTTCCTGATAGTACAAAGCCCAGTAATCAGATTACAGTAATGTTAAAACTGACTGAACTGGTCACAATAAGTGATACAAAACTAATGCCTGTACTAGAGTCATGTGTTTTAATTCCAGCCTGAGCAATATATAAAATAGTTTATATATACATACATAAAAATTATTCTATATATTGCTCAGACTGTGTGTGTGTATATATATATATATATAATAACATTTTGGACATGATAAATTTAATTGAAATATTACAACGATTTCACATTAATTTTCACAAAAATCTAGGTTTACCGATGTATTGAACTTGAATACCAAACTAATCAAACATTTAACATCTTTGAATTTAATTGAAAATAAATAAAACATGTTCAGCTCATCAAATATGACTTCACGCCTCTACATGTCTCATAATTAGACTGGATAGTTCAATCAATCACAGTTTTGACTTAGCAAATCACAAATGTGACCTGTATAGTGTTTAAATGACAAAGTTGTATAAATGTGGTTTAAAATGAATTCAAATTAAAAATAGTAGCAGTGAATTAATATATCCTTGTTTTTGTTTCAAATGCCACAAATTTCACTTCATATCTTCTCATTTTAAGCCAATTCAAAACCAATTTTTTTATGTTGCATTCAGGAAAATGGTGATATAGGTTTTAATACAGCAGTCAACAATTTGATTTATTTATTTGCCAAAAATAATGTTAAAAAGAAATACAAAGATGTGGCACTGAGAAAAAACTTCTTCACACAAATAAAGCAAAAGAAAAAAAGTGTTTAATTTTTAAGTCAGACATTGTAAAACAACATCTTTTTTGTAAAATGATATAATTTAGCAAGTAACAGAATTTTTTAGAAAAACAGTGAAAATGTATTTGTAATTTTTCAATCTTCAATACCTAATTTTTCTTTCATAAAAAGCAAATATTGTGTCACAGATCGTAATGCAGAACCCAAGTGTGGAAAGGAGACTCGGCCACCCAGCATGTCAAAGATAATAATTAATTTACAAATATATACACACAGCGAATAACCGGAAGTACAACAAAGGTCAGGGTACAAGATACGGAAGCGAGGGGAATCCTACAGGTCTGGCAAGGAAGTGCAAAGCTATATACAAGTGCTAAATAATAAGATAACTGAACTACAAATGTACAGATTATATGCCATACTGGAACATAATGAAATACGACAGGAGCTACAGGACGGAATATTTACAAAAGACACAAAGATAAATAACTAGACCAAGGACCCAGCAGGTGAGCAGGGAACTTAGCTGTGGACAGAGGGGAAAGGTGAGCGGAGCCGGTGTGCAGTGTGGGGAAATCCAGCATCAGCAGAGGTAGAGGTAGTTGATGAGCCAACGTCGAGCAGTGGCTTCACTCCAGCTTATGTGGTAGAGGGAAGATGAATCCAAGGTGTGCCACTCCTCGCCGCAAGGTGTGCTCACTCAGGTAATTATCCAGTGGCTGCACCTGCCCAGATTCCCCACAGCTCAGAGAGAGGACAGAGGGAGAGGGAGGGAAACAAAACCTACGCCAACCAGAGCCAGAGGTGGAGGCCATGATATAGTGATGAAGTAGTTCTATTTGTCTGATTATTCAAATACACTGAAACGGATGCATTTTATGGCCAAACATTCCAGTTAAAAAATATGTTTTAAAAAAAACCATGAAATTATAATACTTTGGTTATTTAAGTACAGTAAAAATGCTGCAAAGGAGCAAATTATTTGTATAAAAAAAACAGTTTATGAAAGTACAGATTTTTTAAATGAAGTACTTCATGTTTCAAGGTGATGTTCAGTCAAAGATCACACACGACAGCACCGATTGTAATCATACACAAAACATTTATTAACTGCTAACAATCGATCAGACAACAATGACACAACACTCAATGAATACCCAAACGCAGGTTTGATAATGAAAGTGTCCAACACGTAAGTAGGCAGTGATAAATTGAGAAACCCTTCAGAACTCAGAAACCTCCGGTGGTTTCTGGATTCACCCGTGCAGTGACAAGAAGCTAAATCGTTGATATAGAAGACCCCCAAAAAAGGCACATATTTAAGAAACATCCAAACAACGTGGAACAAAATGAAATCCCACAAGTTAATGCAGGAAAGACCCTGTTTTGTTTTTAGGACAGCTTTCATTGCTTTACATACATACATATAAACTGTGTAATTTCACTACACCCTGTAATAAAGTACTTTAAGGAGGCAGTCAAATTCTAACAGTAATGTTCTGATATATTCATATTGATATGCAAGGTGCACAGTGGCACAAATTTCAACATAGAAATACATGATTTGGTTATAGATGAACTGTTTTAAATGGCTCCTTCAGACATATGATATCAGACGGTGTTTATTGTTAAACAGTTTTAACCACTTCTGGGTCGACTCAGTTAAATTTAAATTTCTGTTTCATCAGCAGAGCAGTCACACATGATGCACTCATCCAGAGCCACGTCACTGAGACCTGCACTGGGAGAATCTTTGCTTCATCCACAGTGTAAATGTACAGAAACACCCTCTGGCTGAAAGTGTGACTGAAGGTGTGTCTGTGTGTTCGTGTCAAGATCTTGTTTTACAACCCTGTAACTACATGGTGATTATTCCAGAACATTTCATCCTCGTCTTGTCTGCTTGACGAGCTTCACTTCACGACTACACACAGACAGAAACAAGTCATGTTTGTTCATAGAATCCACACCGACCTACAGTTTGTGTTCCAATCACATGTCTTGTTAAAAGTGCTGCTGAACTTGGCTGTACTCTGATTCCACCGTTTTTCTGACGTGTTCTCGCTGGTTGCAGCGACTAGAGATGTGTTGCTAGTAGGCAGCAGTAACACCAACCGTTTAAACACATTATTATCTTATTAAAGTACAACACCGTGGCGTCCACACCTCTGTTCAGACATGCAGAAACCACTGCTAATCTGATAGCATTTGAACTCGTCACCGTCATGTCTGAATGCTCACTTCAAAGGAAATGTTGCTCGATGGAAACCGGTCGGACGAGTAAGGTCTCCGCTTCACTTCCAACATGACGCAAGTCTGAACTGCGTGTCATCACGTGAGCACTTAGACTCATACACTCCACAGAAAACATTACTGCAGCAGTTTGCATCAATGTTAAGTTTAAACAACTTCCAATAAAATTATGTTCAACCAAGAAACTACAGTGACTTTGGGGGATCAGTGTTTCCTCCTCAACCAAAGGTTTTTCTTAAAATACTGAATGACTGGCAGCATAAACACAAGACTTTAAGTTGATTACTCACAAATATATGTTGTTCCCAGATTTATATTTATATTTAATCAACTGGGAAATTAGTCATGATGCACTCACCCAGAGCCACGTCACTGAGCTCCATGAGGACAGTTTTTATCATCAGATTCATTGATTCATTTTTGCAGCTCTAAAACAACACAAGAAGTGTTATAATCTTCTTTACCTCTTAACTGCTCTGTTCTACTGTCACAGAGACCTTCACTGGTAAAATCTTCGCTTTATCCGCAGTGAAAATGAACGGAAACATCTTCTGGGTGAAAGTGTGATTGAAGGTGTGTATGTGTGTTTTAGCATCAAGATCAGAGAACGACAACTTTCCTCCGTTACAGTCCAGATTCACTCTGATCCTCTGGAGCTTCTTCTGCACTGAGAGATCAGTGGAAGGAGATGATGATGACAATGCTGAGTATTTATCAAAAATGAACATTATTCTCCAATATCCAGACTGTATGATTCCCTTCCTCTGAACAGACTCTTCTATCACACCCAGGCTCCAGTATGTACTGTCTCCAACATCAACATTCCAGCTGTGAGTCCCTGAGTTGAAGCCTTCAGAACCCAGAACAGAGCACTGCCACCTATCAAACCTCTCTGGATTATCAGGAAGCTGCTGTTCATCTCCTCTTGTCACACTGGTCAGATCTTCAGACAGGATGAGTTCTGGACCAGCAGTGTTTGGGTCCAGAATCAGAGGAGTGTAGGAGACCATGTCCTTCATGTTGTTCC
>NW_007579249.1:55975-57836 GCF_000690725.1 Stegastes partitus
ACTGAAACCTCCTTTGACTCTGAGTGTTGCTTCTGCTCAGACTCACCTTCAGTGTCAGCAGCTGGAAGCAGCAGTGTTGTAGCTGAAGCTCGGTCTGATCGTCTGAGCGTCTCTTGACAGAATAATAATCACAAAGTGTTTCCTGGTTTGTGTGAGGTGAGCCAGGTGAGGGGTGGAGCTTCGTCATACCTCTCCTCCTGCCTCACCTATTTTTCAGCGTCTCTTTCATTCCACAACAATGATTAAATCCAGGACTTGTCAGCTGTAATGTGCAGCAGCGTGTTGCAACAGTCTGAATCCAGCTTCAGGTTGAACAGAATGAAATATGAAAAATTGTTTGCTGTCAGTCTGCTGGTTCTGGAGGCTCCTGTAACGAGTTCAGATGATGTTGTGTTGATCACAAACATATATTTTATTAAACACTGAGACAAGGAAATAGTTTTCTTTGTTCACTCACCTTTACGTCCTTCCAACCTGTTACGTGATCCAGTTGTTCCTCACGCTCACAAGGCCGGCCCCTCTACTTCCAGATATCTGGACTTGTCCAGATGTCGTCTTCTTCTGTCTTCTTCTCTCGTTTACCTGGTTTAGTAAACGTCGTCTTTTTCTGTTTTTGGTGGTGTGAGGATATTCTTCCTTTTGGTTGAGTGGACTTTACTCTGAGCAACTTCCTTGTTTTGGTTGAGATGTGGGATCATTGGGAAAATCCAGACGAGATGATTCTGAGTTGAACAATTGCAAAGAACTATTTCAGAAAACCCGAGCTAGACTTTTTCTGTTGTATTATGAACTGTGATTAAATCAACAGTCTGGAGTGATTTTTGAAAGGTTTTGTTCCTTGCTCTATTTGTTATAGCGTTGATAACTTTATGGTGTTTTGTGTTCCTTGATGGGTATTCTCTGACCTTTAACCTTTTTTCATTGCGTTAACACAGACAAGATTGGTGTAAAAACATTTGATCCTTGTGGGGTTTGACCTCTAACGTAGACATCATGGAAGTTAAACAAGTACAACGTTATGGACACGGAACGAATACGGAAAAACCTTTTATTAAATTTTATGTTTGAAATTAGTTTTTTTATGCATACTACCATTTGTAGTTTGATACGACAAACATGTTTGACTTATTTTAGCAGAAATAACAAGATGTTTACAAGCTACAATCCATATGAGGGTTGTTCCATCTCAGACCATCAGAGGCCTTCTTCTCAACCATCTCTGATCAGCTGTTTTACCACACACTATATACATTTGACATGGTTCCTGTAAAACTTTGCATTAGGTAAATATATATACATATAACTAAAATTACTTTCAGCAGCTGTTTTCTCACATTGAAGTTTGAGGATGTTTCAACAAAAAATCTCGAACGATTTATCACAAAAGCTGGAAATTTTCGGCTATTCATCCTCGTGGCACTGACTAAGGATCTGTGGGACTTGGACTACGCTATTCTTAGTATTCTATATGTTTAGTTTCGTATTATTGTGACATTCAGCTACATGTGATTCAGAAAATATCACAAGCTGACGTCTGCATTATCAATTGTTTTGTTAATAGGAGCTCAAACACAAAACTTTTCACGACAGCTGTTTTATTCCCTCACATTTCAACTCACTCATAATCAGAAAACATTTCATGTACTTGTCCAATATTACAGATTCTGAATCAATAACATAATGACACATAACAGTGACAATTTCAGGTTTTTATCTTTAATGCTTCTTGAGATACTGTAATCATACACAAAATATTTATTAACTGATAACAAATCAATAAGACAACAATGGCACAACAGTAAATGAATAACCGAACACAGGTTTGATGATGAAAGTGTGCAACATGTAAGTATGCAGTGAT
>NW_007579249.1:58026-58989 GCF_000690725.1 Stegastes partitus
AAACATACATACATATAAATTGTGTATTTTCATTACAGCCTGCAATAAAGTACTTTAACAATGCAGCCAAATTCTAAGTAATTTTCTGTTTTGTTGGAACATGACTGAAAACCTCAAGAGCCAAAACCAAGAATGATTACTGACAACAGGCGACTGTAAAAACACACAGTGTGACTTGAACAAAGCAGTTTCAACTAAAGCAGCTTGATTCAGGAAGCTCAGAATATCATTGCAGTGATGCAGTTATATAGGCCCGTTTTAAACACGTTTATTTCTCACATTATTTCTCCTCCATCAATAAAGTGCTGTCCAGCAAAGTTTCATGTGATAGGAACGTGCCCTGCCTCTGCTATGAAAACAATCACAGCAGATTCTAATTCTAATCAATCAAACATGTGACAACATATGTGGTGCTAACGCAGCTTGTTATTATATCAGCTCTCATCCAGCAGACTCAGGTACAATCAGCCAGTGTTGATATGTAAGGTGCAAAGTGGCACAAATTTGAACATATAAATACATGATTTGGTTATTGATGAACTGTTTTAAATGGCTCCTTTATACATATGAATCCAGACGGTGTTTATTGTTGAACAGTTTTAACCACTTCTGGGTCGATTCACTTAAACTTACATTTCTGTTTAATCAGCAGAGCAGTCACACATGATGCACTCATCCAGAGCCATGTCACTGAGCTCCATAAGGACAGTTTTTGTTCTTGGAGTCATTGATTAGTTTTTGCTGCTCCACAACAATCCGACGACTATTTTAATCTTCTTTACCTCTTAACTGCTCTGTTTTACTGTTACTGAGACCTTGACTGGTAAAATCTTCACTTTATCCCAAGTGTTGATGTAGGGAAACATCCTCTGGGTGAAAGTGTGATTGAAGGTGTGTATGTGTGTTTTAGTATCAAGATCAGAGAACGACAACTTTCCTCTGTTACAGTCCAGATTCACTCTG
>NW_007579249.1:61029-65914 GCF_000690725.1 Stegastes partitus
GGATTAATAATCACAAAGTGTTTCCTGGTTTGTGTGAGGTGAGCCAGGTGAGGGGTGGAGCTTCCTCATACCTCTCCTCCTGCCTCACCTGTTTTTCAGCGTCTGTTTCCACAACAATGATAAAATCTGGGATGTGTGAGCTGTAATGTGCAGCAGCGTGTTGCAACAGTCTGAATCCAGCTTCAGGTTGAACAGAATGAAATATAAATAATTGTTTGCTGTAAGTCTGCTGGTTCTGGAGGCTCCTGTAACGAGCTCAGATGACATTGTGGCGATCATAAACATATATTGGATTGAACACTGAGACAAGGAAATATTTTATTTTATTTTTATTTTTATTTTTTTTGACGTTCACTCACCTTTATGTCCTTTCCACCAATGACGTGGCCCAGTGTTTCCTCACGCTCACAAGGCCGGCCCCTCTCTGCCCCACGACAGGTTTCACAGATAGACAGTACTGCGTCTACCTGCTGTTGGAGTTTTGGGGCCCAGAAGTAGTAACAATGAGAGGAGACTGATTTAGTGATTACACTCCCTCCATGGTTGTGCCAGAGGTCATTCACTCAGGACACTCCTTTAATGCGTCAAAGTCTAGCGTTCAGTGGTGGATACCTGCTTGTGATGGAGCATTAAATCCTTCTCTGTAAGCTTAACTTCTAACTCTACCTTACTCTCATCTAAAAAAGCAATGGGATGATTAGTAGTGACTTCTTTTGTAGCCAGATGTACTGCATTGTTTCCCTTAGCTGCAAGGGACTGATCCCTTTTATGAGGTCCACACTTTATCAAAGTCAGCTTCTTTTTTTTTTTAGTTTAGTCATGGTGCTGCACTGATGAACCATCTGCTATTTTAAAACCCCTAGCTCTCTAGGTTGTGCCAAACAAATGACCCCCTCCTTGTGCATAACCTGGTCTGAGCTGTGAAGTCAGCTCATAGGTCTGAACAAGGCTGGCCACACTTTCCTGCCTAAATGACGACTAGAGACTCAGTGGTGAAGTGAACTTCTCTGCATTAGGTATTGTGCTGGCCTGTAAATCAGTTCTACATTTTGAATATCGCTCAATTTCCATGAGACACTCATGACCTTCTCCATTTCCAGGCAGAGGAAGGATATTTGCTGGATAGTTGACTTGACATATCTTCGTGGTTACATGTGGATACTCAAGGAGTTAACGATAGTAACGTTGTCACTGTGCAGTCAGTACAACTTTCCCTTTTACAATAAGGTTAACCAGCTTGTGGTGAGAGAACATTTCCACAGGGTTCCTGATTGGTCAGAGATGAAGCTTTTTCATATAAGAAGTAAGCTACAGCTAGGGACTGATTATACTGAAGAAAACTCAACCTGTAATAGTGCTGTTGAGTTGTATGCATTAGGTTGTGCATATGTGCCTGTATCTGTTTTTGAGTCAACACCCAACAAGCATGACCCTGTCTGCAGGAGATGAACAGCTTGAAGGGTTTGGTATAATCAGACAAAACTAACACTGGAGTCTGTTGCATCAAAGCTTTGATGGTTTCAAAAGCACCGTTTTCACCTGTCTTTCTCAATTTGTGCTGCAAATTACTAGCCCCCTGCTCCTTTGTCATAGCTCTGAGACTGGCCACTATGGTCGGGTAGCTGTCCATCCAGTCTGAGCAGTAGCATGTCTGACCAAAAAGGACATAATTTCTCTCAGGTTGCCTCAGAGGTTTTGGAGCTTGCAAAATCCTTCACCTATCTGCCGCCCTGTTTTATCATTTCCCCCTAAACATTGTACCAGGTCCCAGCAGTAGTGCAGTTTATCAAAGAGGTTTCATGCCCTCTCTCTGCAAGCCGTTTTAGCACGAAGGTCTTAGTAGTGTCTGGGATAACAAGAATATCTCTAAGAGTGTTCCCTTATACAGACGGTCCTGTATGAAATCTCATAGGTGGGTCACCGGATGGCATATAAGTGTGTATGAGTGTGAATGTATGACCACAAAATTGGGACCTCGTGTATGTGAGTGTGTGCATTTTTAATACATCTGGTGGGTGTGTTAACAGCTTGACTTCCATGGTTATGTATGTGGACATAGGAACATGTATGAACAGCCTCACTGCACTACAGTGTGAATGTAACTTTCATTTGCTCTCCCCTTTGACCACTCTCTATGGTACAGAGGATAATCTTAATTCACGTCCCCCTATACAGAGGGTCATGTATGGAGTCATATAACGAGGTCCCCACATGGTAGGTGTTCAAACCTACAGTGCAAGAATGTGTATGACTGTAAATACCTTCCTTCAAAATGGGAACCTCTTGTGTGTATGTGTGTGTTTCAAGTGTGTGTGGTAGGTGCATGAACAGCTCTAAGTATATATTCATGCTTGTGCATGTAGGAGTGTGTGTATGTTATCGGAAGAGACGCAAACTGAGAAGGAACATACAGGTGATATGATCAAGCTTTTCTCAGCAACAATAGATCATACAGACCAGCATCACACCCAGCTAATTAACTATCCAAAGTGTATTCTATACACTTTATACCTGTCAGTCACCTACTGTTCTCCACCAGACTTTTATAATGAGGATACAAGTTAAACAATGAGCAACATATTCGACACTTCACATATAACTGCTCATACAAACAGTTTCAACAGCTCACCTTATGTTTAAATTGCTGCCCATTTTAAACATCATTTGGTTTGGGATTGGAAATACAAGGATTTGTTGCTTTTTATTTCCACTTGAGCACCATCAGGTTATGAAAAAACTAAGTCTGTAAGTTTCAACACATAGCAGTAAACAGAATAAAGACAAATGTTTTTAACCACATCCCTGGATTACTCTGGTGACTCGACAGAGCCACGAGTGTGTGAATGCCACCACAGAATGTTGTAATACTGTGATTTTTTTCCAGATACTCGACTATGTTCAGGCAGCTGAAGTAAAGTCAAGCCTTTTGTTATTATAGTGTTACGCCCAGCTTGTTGAAGAGCATAACAAAGAAGGGAGGCTGACACAGGAACAGCTTTTAAATAAACAAGTAATTTATTGAAAACACTTAACAAAGGAAACCTAATGATAAAGTCTGCAAACCAAGGCTCAGCTTAACATATTCAACCCAAAACCAAACCAAGGTAGATGCCTGAAGGCTCCAGCCTTCCAGGAGGGAGAAAGAGAGAGCCATCTTTGATTCACCCAGCTGTTGGAGGCACAAGCCGGTGAAGCCAATCCTTTGATGAAGTGGGAGGGACAGGCAATCAAGGAGACTTAAGGAGGAAAGCACAGGCAGGAGTACAGAAAACCTCCATTGCTTGACATACAGAGGTACATATAAAAGGTGTATTTTCATTGCACCGTGTAATAAAGTCCTTTAAAAATGCAGCCACATTCTAACAGTAATGTTCTGTTTTCATATTGATATGCAAGGTGCACAGTGCCACAAATTTCGACATAGAAATACACGATTTGGTTACTGATGAGCTGTGTAAATGACCAGAAACATCCTCTGGCTGAAAGTGTGACTGAAGGTATGTTTTAGTGTCACGATCTTGTTTTACATCTGTGTAACTTTGTACTGATTATTCCAGAACATTTCATCCTCGTCTTGTCTGCTTGACGAGCTTCACTTCACGACTACACACAGACTGAAACAAGTTGTGTTTGTTCATAGAATCCACACCTACCTGCAGTTTGTGTTCCAATCAGCCACGTGGCATCAACACAAATATGTAGTTTCAATGCTTCAGTGTTAGTTTCTCACGTTTCCTGACAATGTGTAACGTCAGTGTAGGCGTCTTCTGAGACTCTCCTGGTTGGCTGTACTTTGATTCCACCGTTTTTCTGACGTGTTGTCACTGGTTGCAGCGATCAGAGATGTGTTGCTAGCAGGCAGCAGTAACACCAACCGTTTAAACACATTATGACCTTATTAAAGTCCAACACCGTGGCGTCTACACCTCTGTTCAGACATGCAGACTTGCATTATTGCCGCAGTTTGCATCACTGTTATTTAATTTAAACAACTTCCAATAAAATTATGTTCAACCAAGAAACTACAGTGACTTTGGGGGATCAGTGTTTCCTCCTCAACCAAAGGTTTTTTAACTACTTAATGACTGGCAGCATAAACACAAGACTTTAAGTTGATTACTCACAAATATATTTTGTTCCCAGATTTAAATTTCTATTTGATCATGAGGGAAATTCATCATTTTGCACCCACCCAGAGACATGTCACTGAGCTACATAAGGATAGTTTTTACTCTTAGATTCATTGATTAGTTTTTGTACCTCCAAAACAATAGGAGTATTACAATCTTCTTTACCTCTTAACTGCTCTGTTCTACTGTCACAGAGACCTTCACTGGTAAAATCTTCACTTTATCCCAACTGTCAATGAACGGAAACATCTTCTGGGTGAAAGTGTGATTGAAGGTGTGTATGTGTGTTTTAGTATCAAGATCAGAGAACGACAACTTTCCTCTGTTACAGTCCAGATTCACTCTGATCCTCTGGAGCTTCTTCTGCACTGAGAGATCAGTGGAGCCAGTTGGTGGTGACCATGCTGAGTATTTACCTTCATAGAACCATATTCTCCAAAGTCCATACTGTATGTCTCCCTTCCTCTGAACAGACTCTTCTAACACACCCAGCCTCCAGTATCCACTGTCTCCAACGTCAACATTCCAGCTGTGAGTCCCTGAGTTGAAGCCTTCAGAACCCAGAACACACAACCATTCAAACCTCTCTGGATTATCAGGAAGCTGCTGTTTATCTCCTTCTGTCACACTGGTCAGATCTTCAGACAGGATGAGTCTTGGATGTGCAGTGTTTGGGTCCAGAATCAGAGGAGTGTAGGAGACCATGTCCTTCATGTTGTTCCAGATGTTGAAGCTCAGGTTGCCCAGATGTTTGG
>NW_007579249.1:71432-76933 GCF_000690725.1 Stegastes partitus
TTCTGCTCAGACTCACCTTCAGTGTCAGCAGCTGGAAGCAGCAGTGTTGTAGCTGAAGCTCGGTCCGATCGTCTGAGTGTCTCTTTATGGATTAATAATCACAAAGTGTTTCCTGGTTTGTGTGAGGTGAGCCAGGTGAGGGGTGGAGCTTCCTCATACCTCTCCTCCTGCCTCACCTGTTTTTCAGCGTCTGTTTCCACAACAATGATAAAATCTGGGATGTGTGAGCTGTAATGTGCAGCAGCGTGTTGCAACAGTCTGAATCCAGCTTCAGGTTGAACAGAATGAAATATGAATTATTGTTTGCTGTAAGTCTGCTGGTTCTGGAGGCTCCTATAACAAGCTCAGATGACATTGTGGCGATCATAAACATATATTGTATTGAACACTGAGACAAGGAAATATTATTAATTTAATTTATTTATTTTTTTTATGTTCACTCACCTTTATGTCCTTTCCACCAATGACGTGGCCCAGTTTTTCCTCACACTCACAAGGCTGCCCCCTCTCTGCCCCAAGACAGGTTTCACAGATAGACAGTACTGCGTCTACCTGCTGTTGGAGTTTTGGGGCCCAGAAGTAGTAACAGTGGGAGGAGACTGATTTAGTGATTACACTTCCTTCATGGTTGTGCCAGAGGTCATTCACTCAGGACACTCCTTTAATGTGTCAAATTCTATTGTTCAGTGGTGGATACCTGCTTGTGACTGAGCATTAAATCCTTCTCTGTAAGCTTAACTTCTAACTCTACCTTACTCCCATCTAAAAAAGTGATGGGATGATTGGTAGTGACTTCTTTTGTAGCCAGATGTACTGCATTTTTTCCCTTAGCTGCAAGGGACTGATCCCTTTTATGAGGTCCACACTTTATCAAAGTCAGCTTCTTTTTTTTTAGTTTAGTCATGGTGCTGCACTGATGAACCATCTGCTATTTTAAAACCCCTAGCTCTCTAGGTTGTGCCAAACAAATGACCCTCTCCTTGTGCATAACCTGGTCTGAGCTGTGAACTCAGCTCATCGGCCTGAACAAGGCTGGCCACACTTTCCTGCCTTTTCTGCAAGCCGTTTTAGCATGAAGGTCTTTGTCGTCTGTGGGATAACAAGAATATCTCTACGGGCGTCCCCTTATACAGACGGTCCCGTATGAAAACTCATAGGTGGGTCACCAGATGGCATATAAACATGTATGAGTGTGAATGTACTCCCACAAAATGGGGACCGCGTGTATGTGAGTGTGTGCTTTTTTAATACATCTGGTGGGTGAGTAAACAGCTTGACGTCCATGGTAATGTATGTGGACATAGCAATGTGTATGAATAGTCTCACTGCACTTCGGTGTGAATGCAACTTGAATGTGTAACTAGCTTTCTGCAAAATGGGGACCTCATATGTGTGGATGTGAGTGTGTTTGTTTCAAGTGCTTCTGGTAAGTTCGTAAACAGCTCACAAAAATACTCCCAAATGGGTGGATACAGGATACCTGTCTGTTGCCCTGTTTTATGAATCTGCCTAAATATTATATCTTGTCCCAGCAGTATTGCAGTTTGTCAAAGAAGCTTCACTCCCTCTTTTGGCAAGAGTGTCAGGAGGAAACTGTAATTTTTTTCTACGATTAAGAGAATAATCCAGAAGTACGTCCTCTTATACAGAGGTTCGTGTATGTAAATTTCTGAGTTGGTCTCCATATAGTGTATAAATGTATAGGAGTGTAAATGTTTGCCCACAAAATATGGACTCATGTCTGTGAGAGTGTGCGTTTTAAGTACGTTTGTATGGTCGTGAAAATGGCTTGATGTACTTGTGTGTATGTGGACATCGGAATGTGTTTGAACGGCCTCACTGCTCTATAGTGTGAATGTAACTTGAATGTTCTCTCCATCTGTGTTGCTCTCAAAAATACTGAGAATAATGTCAATGAGAGTCCTCCTATACAGAGAGTCGTGTATATAGGTGCATACGTAGGTCCCCCAGATGGTAGGTTTTACACCAGGGTGCATGAATGTGTGAATTACTTTCTACAAAACGGGGACCTCATATGTGTGGATGTGAGAGTCTTTGTTTGAAGTGCTTCTGGTTTGTGTGTAAACATCCATCCATCCATCTATCCATCACTCCATCATCTATACACCGCTTAATCCTCACTAGAGTCACGGGGGAACTAGAGTCTATCCCAGCTGATTTAGAGCGAAGGCAGGAGACACCCTGGACAGGTCGACAATCTATTGCAGGGCAACACTTAGAGACAGACAACCAAGCACACTCACATTCCCACCTACAGACAATTAAGAATCACAAATTAACCTCAACATGCTTTTGGACTGTGTGGGAGGAAGCCGGAGAACCTGGACAGAGCCCACTCTGCACGGGGAGAACATGCAAACTCCACGCAGAAAGATCCCGGGTGTCCTCACCATGATGCGAACTGGCGACCTTGTTGCGGCGAGGCAACGATGCTAACCACTGATCCATCTTGCAGCCAGTGTGTAAACAGTTCACAAGATTACTTCCAACTGGGAGGATACAGGATACCCGTCTGTCACCCTGTTTTATGAATCTACCTAAATATTATACCTTGTCCCAGCAGTACTGCAGTTTTTCAAAGAAGCTGCATTCCCTCTTTCAGCAAGCAGTTTCACCAGGAAGCTGAAGGATTATGTCCCCTCATACAGAGGGCCGTGTATGTAGTTTAATATGTGGGTCCCCAGATGGTCTATGAGCGTATATGAGTGTAAATGTTTCTCACAAAATGGGGACGTTATGTATGTGAATGTGTGCATTTTCAGTACATCTGGTGGGTGTGTAAATAGCTTGATGTCTGTGTGCATGTTTGTACACATAAGAAAATGTCTAAATAGCCTCACTGTGCTACAGTGTGAATGTACTTTGATCGTCTCTCATCTCCATCCACTCTCTGTGATACACAAAACTTTTCACAACAGCTGTTTCTTTTCCTCATATTTCAACTCACTCATAATCAGAGAACATTTGATGTACTTCTCAAATATTACAGATTCTGAATCAATGACATGATGATAAACAGTGACAATATGAGGTTTTTATCTTAAATACTTCCTGAAATATTGTCATTTGAACAACTCTAAACTTTAAAGTGTTTAAAAAAAAACTGCACAACTATTGTCAATAGGCCATTAAAAATAGAATAAAGTAAAAGTTAACCGGAAAATGTTTGATTTGTCAAGCTAAAATTTCACAAGTATCTTTATGACTATCCATATTTTATACTATGAAACTTTCAGACAAATCAGAGATGCTCGAGCGGAAGTTCTTGTCAATAGCTAATGGTTTCAGATGAAATGAAAAACTACTTTATGTTTCAAGATAATGTTCAGTTTTTATACTTATTTTGTGAAGTCCACCAGTCCCTCCTGCAGGAAAACACCCCCACAACATGATGCTGCCACCCCCGTGCTTCACAGTTGGGATGGTGTTCTCAGGCTTTCAAGCTTCCCCTTTTTTCCTCCAAATGTAACAATGGTCATTATGGCCAAAAAGTTGGATTTTAGTTTCATCCGTTTTTATGCTTATCAGGTTCTATCAATCCAAAATAGTCAGGAAAGTAAAAATGCATGACCTACAGTTTCAAAAAAACAAACAAACAAAAAAATTACACATAACAGGACCAATTGTAATCATACACAAAACATTTATTAACTGCTGTTGATAGCAAATGAATAACAAACAATGACACAACAGGCAATGAATAACTGAATGCAGGTTTGATAATGAAAGTATGCAGTTTCTAAGTACACAGTGAGAATTTAGAAACGCTTTGGAATTCAGAAACCTCCAGTAATTTCTGGATTCTCCCGTGCACAGTTACAAAGCACTCAAGAGTTGATGTGGAAGAGCCCAAACAAAGCAAAATAAATGAATCCCAAATGTCATTGCAGGAAAGACCCTGTTTTTTTAAAGGGCAGCCTCCATTACTTTACATTTATTCATACATGTAAACTGTGTATTTCATAACGCACTGTGATAAAGTACTTTAAAAATGCAGCCAATGTCTGACAGTAATGTTCGGTTATTCTGTAACATGTAAAAAGCTCAAGAGCCAAAACAAAAATGATTTTTAACAGCAGGTGACTGTAAAAACACAGAGTGTGACTTGAACAAAGCAGTTTCAACTAAAGCAGCTTGATTCAGGAAGCTAAGAATCTCACTGCAGTGATGTAGTTTTATGGGCCCGTTTTAAACACGTTTATTTCTCACATTATTTCTCCTCAGTCAATAAAGTGTTGTACAGTAATGTTCCACGTGACAGTAACCTGTGCTGACTTTGCTCTGAGAACAATCACAGCAGATCCTAATAGTTCAATGAAACACGTGACAACATGTGTGGCGTTAACACAGTTTGTTATTATATCAGCTCTCATCCAGCAGACTCAGGTACAATCAACCAGTGTTGATATGTAAGGTGCACAGTGGCACAAATTTGAACATATAAATACATGATTTGGTTTTTGATGAACTCTTTTAAATGGCTCCTTTATACATATGAATCCAGACGGTGTTTATTGTTAAACAGTTTTAACCACTTCTGGGTCGACTCAGTTAAAATTAAATTTCTGTTTAATCAGCAGAGCAGTCACACATGATGCACTCACCCAGAACCACGTCACTGAGCTCCATAAAGACAATGTTTATTATTAGGTTCATTGATTAAATTTTTCAGCTTTACAACAACACAAGTATTATAATCTTTACCTCTTAACTGCTCTGTTCTACTGTCACAGAGACCTTCACTGGTAACATCTTGACTTTTTCCATACTTTCAACATACGGAAACATCCTCTGGGTGAAAGTGTGTTTGAAGGTGTGTATGTGTGTTTTAGTATCAAGATCAGAGAACGACAACTTTCCTCTGTTACAGTCCAGATTCACTCTGATCCTCTGGAACTTCTTCTGCACTGAGAGACCAGTGGAGGGAGATGGTGGTGAATATGCTGAGTATTTACCTTCATAGAACAATATCATCCAAAGTCCAGACTGTATGACTCCCTTCTTTGGGACGGACTCTTCTAACACACCCAATCCCCAGATTGTACTGTCTCCAACATCAACATTCCAGCTGTGAGTCCCTGAATTGAAGCCTTCAGAACCCAGAACAGAGTGATAATTATCAAACCTCTCTGGATTATCAGGAAGCTGCTGATAATCTCCACATTTCACACTGGTCAGATCTTCAGACAGGATGATATCTGGATATGCAGTGTTTGGGTCCAGAATCAGAGGAGTGTAGGAGACCACGTCCTTCATGTTGTTCCAGATGTTGAAGCTCAGGTTGCCCAGATGTTTGGCCTGGTCTATGAGAGCTCCTGAGGGCAGCTGTGGCTCCTCCATCAGGGGCCAGCGCTGGACTCTTTCCACTGCAGCCTTGTAGTTGTGCAGGAATGAGACGTCTTCAGCTCTCAGCTCGTCCTCTGTGGCTCTGACTGTGTGTGAAAGATCTGCTATGTCTCTGCTCAGAGCCTCCATCTTCT
>NW_007579249.1:77767-79782 GCF_000690725.1 Stegastes partitus
CTGAAACCTCCTTTGACTCTGAGTGTTGTTTCTGCTCAGACTCACCTTCAGTGTCAGCAGCTGGAAGCAGCAGTGTTGTAGCTGAAGCTCGGTCCGATCGTCTGAGCGTCTCTTTACAGAATAATAATCACAAAGTGTTTCCTGGTTTATGTGAGGTGAGCCAGGTGAGGGGCGGAGCTTCATCATACCTCTCCTCCTGCCTCACCTGTTTTTCAGCGTCTGTTTCATTCCACAGCAATGATTAAATCTAGGACATATTAGCTTGTAGTTTGCAGCAGGCGGATGCAACAGTCCAGGTATAGTTTTCGGTTGAACATCTCTGGGTGTCTTATTGACTCCAGCCCTGTCCAGTGGGTTTAACATCAGAGTTACCGCGTCAGAAATGATTGCAGTTGGTGGCATTCCTCGTTGAAGGTCTTGTTTGGGGGAAGTAGAAATTCAGCAGAAACTGGGATAGGCTGGTGAAGGAATCAAAAGAATTCCTTATTTTATCTTGATGGATGGACTGGTGCGTTATGGTTCTGAGAGACCCGACAATGTACCGGTCGATCTGCATTCTCCTCCTAAAGCTCCGGTTAGTGATCGAGAGAAAGCAGCTGGAATCAGTGTCCTCTGTTGGGTTTCTGGGCTTTTTTTTTTTTTAGAGGCAGGTTCAGAAGCTGAGACATCTGGAGGGAGCTCAGAGTGGAGCTGCTGCCGTTTCTAATCAAAGAAATAGAAATACAGATTGTAAGCGGTCATAAATGGTGGATTCTGCTGTTGGTGTCGCTGCTCGGCACCATGAAGCTAAAGTTTAAGTTTTAAAACAAGTGTTGGGTCTGACTTAGAAAAGGCATCTGAACCAACTGTGTGAGAGTCATAAAGGAAACAGTCATGTGTGGAACTATTTCAGACATTTGTAAAGCTCCGCTCATTATAATCTTATTTTCATGATAATAGAGTTTTTCTTTTCATTTCACTTTTCACACTGACACCATGTTTTAGTGGATGCTGAAAGGTCAGAGGTCAGTGGCAACACGGCTGTCATGGAAAAATGGCTTTTTGAATTTAAAATGCACCACTGAGGGAAAAATGGCTGTTTTTCTATTTTAAAAAAAAACTTGGTGGCATTGAAGAACTGGAAAAAAATTTTGAAGTGAAAAGGAGAATTAATTATAAAACAGTGAATTCAATAAGGTTTTCATCTTTTTGTCCTGAGGTAACTGTGGGGCGTTCACACGAGTTTTTGTCTGATTTTAGAAGGTGTCAAAGCCACAACGAAGCGCCACAGTTCACTGAAAACGTTTTTATTCTCTTTTTTTATTCGCAGCGACCGTGACGGGATGAAACGTCAGAGAGAAGGTCAGAGAGACGCCGGGATCTCTGCCGGAGAAGCTGAGTCGAGGAAACGGTCGGCGAGAAAGACAAAAAGAGCTCGAGGCCGATGAAGATGATTGGAAACACGGAGATGAAGGGTGAAGGCAAGAGTGGCAGCAGCTTCCCAGAGAGTCAGGATGTGAAAACACACAAATCTCACACAGGAACCGTTCAGCGAGGGCGTCTTTAAACTTCCTCCTCCAAGGTCTGATTTAAAATATTTCAGAGGTTTGGGACGTCTGGTGGTGATAAAATAACATTTAATCAACTCGTTTATGATTGTTTTTAAGGAGGGCTGCACCGTTTATCGTATCGACAACAATGACTGGAATATAAAAGCACCGACGTGTTTTACGTTTTAAGTGCACTGAAGCTAGCGTGAAGCCCTGTCGTCTAACATTCGTCAACGAGGGAGAAGTTACAGTAAATAAATGCCTTTGAATGAAGTTAACGTAGTTTTACAAAGTGGCTTCTACAGTCCTGCACGCCTCCATCCATAACAATAATGACGTTCACATTAAAAATCTATATTTTTACGAGTAGTAATTGGTTCCATAGAATGACGTTTTATATCAGCAAATAAATATCATGATTTTACATATGTTTGCTGTTATTTTCAGGGTTTTTACAGTTCTTGAATGTCACAATGTTCCAACGGG
>NW_007579249.1:80331-82054 GCF_000690725.1 Stegastes partitus
TCTAACCTGCCACCAAATCGGTATGAAACACAGTTTGGACGTGAAATTACATCAACTTGTTCAGTGAATAAATGTAAAAGTCAAAAACAAAACAACAGCTGATAATGTAACAATAACATAATAAATTTGCACTTTTTAAAATGTAATGGGCCAATAACGTATTTAAAGTCCTGAACCGATAACCTCATTTTTTTTGGCCAATAATGTGATAAGTTATTATTTTATTTGATAAAAAACACGTTATCGGAGCAGGGCTTTTATTACGTTATCAGTCAAAAGTTATGACGTTATCTGATCGGGACTTTTATTACGTTATCGACCAAAAGTTGTTACGTCATCGGATCAGGACTTTTATTACGTTATTGGCCAGTTATTACGCTAGCGGCTGTGATTACATCATTGGCTTCTACAATAACCACTGAGGCTAATCGTAGCAGGACACATGAACTGGCAGAAGCTGCGTTGGCAGTGAAAACACCTTCAGAAATTCTCTATTATTTGTGTACAGTGCAGTCAAAGATTGACATCTGTGCAGGTCGGAAGGTTCTACTTGCTGTTTGGTTTTAAGGCGTGTCTCGGTCTCTAGGTGACATTATTTCAGCCACAAGTTGGTTTGTCTGACTTTTTTTTCTTATTTTCTGCAGATCCCGTTTGGCCTGTTGTATTTTTTCCATTTCACGCCCGTCGCTCTCCATCCGACCTCCTGCTCACCTGTGTCCCGTTTCCCAGTCCGTCCATACCTGCCACCTTCCCCCCCGCAGGGTTTTGTCAGATTTCATTGTCGCTCTTGATGTTTTGCCGGCGTCCCAGTATTTTTCCCATCAGCTCATTTGAAGCGCTGAGCTGTTCCTGCCTGTCTGATCTCAGGGTGTGGCTTCGTCCCGTGGCGCGACCGAGCAGATACGACTCATTCTCGGGAGGGACGACTGCGACGCGTCTCGTCCTTGTCGTTGCAAACACGATTTCTCAGAGACCTTTGGAGGGCGGAGCTGTGGACGCAAACATAAAATCCATAAAAAGAAGCAGCGTCAGACTGTACAGCGGGCAGACTTTTTGTTCTCACCTTGTCTTGCACCTCCTCTGGACGTGAGCCTCGCCGTTAATCAAATATGCTAATTTACGTGAACAAACAAATCGATTCTGGTTCGAATTGATTGATTGTCATTTGAGCCTCTGTTTACCTGCAGCTTTCGGCCGTCCCCTTTGTCCTGCTTCATCTAGCCGGTCGCTTAGAGGGCAACAACAGAACCCTTCAGTGCTCACGACATGTTTTCTACTGTTTAAAGTAGAGAAATTTAAGAGAGGATGAGCAAGAATTTAAATGGACATTACCAATAAATGGACAGTGCAGAAGTCAGCTAGTGATATTTTCTGAACCACATGAAGCTGAATGTCACAATAATACAAAACTAAACATGTAGAATACTTAAAATAGCATAATCATAACGTTGTACTGGTTTAACTTCCATTGTTTCTATGTTAGAGGTCAAACCCCACAAGGATCAATGTTTCTACACCAATCCTTTTTGTGTTAACACAATGAAAAAAGGAAACTCAAAGAAAACCCATCAAGGAACACAAAACACCATAAAGTTATCAACGCTATAACAAATAGAGCAAGGAACAAAAACCTTTCAGAAATCACTCCAGTCCATTGATTTAATCACAGTTCATAATACAACAGAACAAGTCCAGCTCGGGTTTTCTGAAACAGTTCTTTGCA
>NW_007579249.1:86276-90967 GCF_000690725.1 Stegastes partitus
TCAGCAGCAGGTTCAGGTGAAGAGTTTCAGTCCTGCTCTAACTGTCCCAGCTGTCTGTGTGCTGAAAGCAAATCTTACCGTCCGTCTGTTGCTGCGTCTCTTCTGGTCGACTCCTGAGCAGCAGTGATGGGACGTACTGTGCCGAGGCTTCAGAGCGTGTGTCCAGAAATCCAGGAAGTCCTTTCTGAAGCGTGTGTCTGAAGAGCGAAATGTGTGTGTCAGTGCTTATGTTGGAGTTTTGCCAGTTTGCCTGTGAATTAGAGGAACTAGTTTTCATGGAGCCTGACAGCAGAAGGGTTTCCCCTGTATGAACCAGAAACATGTTGAATGAATGAATGAAGCACACAACATCAAATGAAGGTGTTTTCATTCCCATGCTGACACTGTTCCAGACAGCCAAGAGGCCATCACACATAGTTTAGTGTTTATTTATTTAGGACATTTTTCTTTTAGCTGAAAGCCGAGACTTCCGACTGTAATTTCGTTGCGTGTATGGAAGCGTGATGACGATAAAAAGGATTCTGACAGTTGAAATGACGATACGTTTCTTGACCAGCAGGGGGGTTTGTGGTTGTTTTCTCTTTGTGGTTGTTTTGTGTCGACACATTCGCAGTCGACTCATTTCCAACACCTGGAATCAAAGCTCTCACTGCGTTTTTCATGTTGCGTATCGGCGGGTTTGTACTTGGCTAAACGTTGGGCTTCCTCTTTCTTCCTGCTGCCTCGGCGGCTCGGTCGTACAGTCCGTCCACAGCGCTGCTAGCGAACATCAGAGCAGGATACTCTCAGAACAAATTCCATCATCCCACAGGAACACCGCGGGGACCCCGTAAACGTGATTGTCCCGCTTGTAAGAAGTCGATGAACAGGAGCTTCGGAACAGAGCTGAAACTTCCCGTCTTTCCCTCTTTGTCCTGGTCTCTGAGGGAATCTCTACGTCTGAACAGAAGACGAGCAAATGTAAACAATCGCCGTCTTACGGCTGCGTGTGAATAAACACGAGGGCCGGTCTTCTTTATGTTAACGCATCACTAAGCTCAGAGCGGCAGAGCAGGAAATAGGAGAGCTTTAACAAGCCTCGTGACTGCGCCCGGAATTTCGAGGGTGCGACTATGTTTGAAATTACGGTCACACGGTGCGCCAATAGAAAAATGAGCAACAATGAAGGCCTGCGCCGAAATAATGGCTGCAGGGAACAAATAAACCAGCTCCACGCCCGCTGGCTGACTGAACCTACGGGCCGTAATGCAGCCTGTGAGTCAACTGATCACGATTCGCCAATCACCTTCCTAAACGATCAGCTGACCGTAATCAGAGAATCAAGGAGCAAATTGATAAAGACAAACAACAAGCACGGTGAGTAAGTGTGTGTGATTGGCTGGAAGTTTCTGCGACCCTGTGGTCTTTCTTAGACCAGATGAAGCACTCTCTTGCTCAGTACTTTACGAAGGCTTCTCAGCCTTCTGTTTCGAGAGAGCGAGAGCGCCCTGAGCCACCGAACAGCCAAGAACCCCCGATCAACTGGAGCCCGATACGGACGTGGAGCACGGGAGCGATGTGGAACCCGATGACGATGTCGAAAGCTCGGACACGGATGATGAGCCCCCAGCCGAACCTTTTCTGTTAAAGTTCAGTTAAGTTTCGTAACCAATTACTAACTGCAAGTGTCCTCCTGAGGAGGACCATCTGCAGAGATGCGGCTCCGTCATGTGTCATGATGCCTGTAGAATAAAGCAGTTGGTTGTAACCAGTGAGGTGCGGTCAGGGGAGGCATCACGGAAAGAAAAAATATATAATGACAAAATAATTTAAATGGTAATATTTATCCAGTGATTTGTACTGTAAAGTATTTCTTTTTTCATTGTCAGTTTTGGTGATTTTTAAATTCAAAATCACTGAATTTCCACAATTTCCCATTCAAATGCTTGGAAGAGAAGCCGNTCTGGGTGAGTGCATCATATATGACTGCTCTGCTGATTAAACAGAAATGTAAATTTAAGTGCGTCGACCCAGAAGTGGTTAAAACTGTTTAACAGTAAACATAGTCTGATATCATATGTATAAAGGAGCCATTTAAAACAGCTCATCAATAACCAAATCATGCGTTTATATCTTGAAGTTTGTGGCACTGTGCACCTTGCATATCAATATGAAATCAGAACATTACTGTTAGAATTTGACTGCCTCCTTAAAGTACTTTATTACAGGGTGTAGTGAAAATACACAATTTATATGTATGTATGTGTATAAAGCAATGGAGGTTGTCCTTTAACAAACACAAGGTCTTTCCTGCAATAACTTTTGGGATTTCATTTCTTCTGCTTTGTTTGGGTTAGGGTTGGGCTCTTCAACATCAACTATTTCGTAACAGTACACGGGTGAATCCAGAAACTACTGGAGGTTTCTGAATTCTGAAGCATTTCTAAATTCATCACTGCGTACTTACATGTTGCACACTTTCATTACCAAACCTACATTCGGTTGTTCATTGCCTGTTGTGTCACTGTTGTCTCATTGATTTGTTATCAGCAGCAGTTAATAAAAGTCTTGTGTATGATTACAATCGGTGTTGATAAAACTAAAATCCAACTGTTTGACCACAATGACCGTCGTTACATTCGGAGGAATAAGGGGGAAGCTTGAACCGTTGTGTTAAATGGTTTTATAAATCCCTTATGTCCTCCTTGATGTGGCATCAGATTTTAAAAGTTTTATGTAAATCGTAGTGTCCTTAATATTTTCCTCAAATCGTGATATTGAAACAGTTTCAACAAGTCGAGTACAAAAACCCTGTCAGCAATCAGGATATCGTCCGTGCGACACGACATAAACGTCTGCATGCAGGTTAGCAGGAATTGTGGTTCGTAGCTTTGGATGTTTCAGTTTTGCAGCTAACACGTGTTTTCATTTGTGTCTTGAACGAGACGTTTGTAAAGTGGCTTCAGATGAAACATCACAACTAGAAGCTTAAGTTCAGTTCTTGTTCACAACAGTTAGTCAGGAAGTTTCAGATCAGACGTTCTGTTTTTACAGTTTCTGGCTGATAAATGGTGGAATTTTTGCGATTAAAAAAAAAAAGAAGCCCAAACCATCCAGTTTAAACCCGCAGGCAGGTTTTGAGTTTCACCACAGTGTAAAAAAAAAAAAAAAAAAATTGTTGAGAGAAAAAGAAAACTTGGAAATTTGTGCAGATTAAAAAAAACAAAACAGATTTCGGTGTTTTCACCTTCTGAATCGGAGGATATTCAGCCAAGGAAGACGAGCGCCGCCCCAGAAAGTGCAGGATGGAAGAACAAGGACCCAGTAAGAGATGGAGAGATCAAAGCCGACGGAGGAGAAGCCGGAGACGAATGGAGCCGAGCGCTGCCGGCTGATAAATCTTCAGGGCCTAATTATTGTCTTCTTCACACGTTGCTTCTTCTCTCACATTATTCTATCCATCACGAGGGCAGCGCACAGCCCCGAGGATCACACAATCACTTCTCCTCGCCTCATTCAGGAGTTTGCGAAGGCTATAAATACCGCAGAGCTGCTCTTTGTTCCATTTTTTTTTTAACTTTTCACGCTTATATAAGATAAAAACCACATTGACCACTGATTGCTCGGTAATTTGCAATTAATTACTAAGCAGATAAAAATACGTTCTTCTTTTGAGAGTTCATTAAATGTAAAAATAACCTGATGGGAGTGAAGTTTTTTTTTATTTTTATTCCTCTTACCTCCTTTGGGTTGTGTTAAAATGTGATCGCGGCCCGGCGAGGCAGGTTTGGAGACATCAGCGAGGGGCTCAGACAGAAACCACACTCCGTCTCCATGGCCCCCCTTCACTCACAACTTTACCTTCATTACTTGTTGCTCCGTGGATTCGCCGATAAGACGTGTGGAGGTGATACGAGTCTGAGACGAGGATTCTTTAAGGAAACCACGGATCTCGGATTAGATCCCAGATACTGTCCTCTGAAGCAATGAATGGACAACGAGACTGGTGTTCAGGAGCAGAAGACACCCTCATGGTGACACAAAATGACCACAAACATTTTACCTTCGATTTACTGCACTTTACTTTTAAGACAGTGGTTGTTTTGTGTCTATTTGAGGTCGTTTTGAGTCTCTTTGTGGTCCTTTTTGTTTCTTTCTAAGTTCATTTTGTGTCTCTTTGTGGCTGTTTTATCTGTGTTTATGGTCGTTTTTGTCCGTTTGTGGTCGTTTTGTGTCTCTTTGTGGTCATTTTTGTTTGTTTTTAAGTTCACGTTGTGTCTCTTTATGGTTGTTTTTTGTCTCATTCTGGCCATTTTATGTGTGTTTATGGTCGTATTTGTCAGTTTGTGGTCGTTTTGTGTCTCTTTGTGGTCATTTTGTGTCTCTTTGAGGTTACTTTGTGGGTCTTTGTGGTTGTTTTTGTTTCTAAGTTCATTTTGTGTCTCTTTGTGGTTCTTTTGTGTCTGTCTGTGATTGTTTTGTGTCTCTTTCTGGCCATTTTATGTGTGTTTATGGTCGTATTTGTCAGTTTGTGGTCGTTTTCTGTCTCTTTGTGGTCGTTTTTGTTTATTTTTAAGTTCACGTTGTGTCTCTTTATGGTCGTTTTGTGTCTGTTTTGGTCGTTTTGTGTCTTTTTAAGGTCATTTTGTGTCTCTGTGCTTTTTTTTTTGTAAAGTGTTGTCATTCTGTGTCTGTTTGTGGTGTATTTATGT
>NW_007579249.1:97182-99659 GCF_000690725.1 Stegastes partitus
AACAATGTTCAGTGTTTTTGTTACCAACTGTATGTGTGTAGCGTGTTACGTGTGCTGAGCGATCATAAACGGCTGAGAAGAAACATCATCCGTAAACTGCTGCCAATCAAATGGCCAATATGCTCCTGTGTAGAGTGCATATATCTGTAAATCAGATTCTGATGAAGTCAGAGCCTCACCAGCCATGAACCTCACCGCACCTCACTGGTTGTAAGAAATGATGTGCTTCATCTTTCCTTCTCCAAGAACCAACTAAACTTATATACCACGCATTGCCAATTGTTTTGCACCTATCAGTGTAGGCTTCGTCTTTTAAAATCTATTTAAATACTTAATTCCAGGTTGTTAACATTGACTAATAGGAGTATTACTTGGTATGGCCAAGAGTTTTGCTTGTGCTCCCAACTTTTTTGGGTTTAGGACCACAGTGCCCCGAGGTCAAAAAGTTAGTCTGGAGGCCTGTTAAAGGACGGACGTCAGACGGTTCCTTCTTAGTTTCACAGTTTCTAGTTGATTTATAGTCTCGTTGTCGTTCTTCTTTATCTCCATACGGACTCCTGAGGCTGTTAAAAAGTGGTCAAAACCAAAACACTGCGTCCTGTAGCTAATAGTTGTGCACTCCTCACCAATGTGTGCGTCTCTCTTTGTGGTCATTTTGTGTCTTTGTGGTTGTTTTCTGTCCATGTTGTCATTTTGCATCTGTTAATAGTCATCGTGTTTATCCTTATGGTCCGTTCGTGTCCATTTATGGGCATTTTTTTGTCTCTTTGTGGTCATTTTTTTACCTAATTTTACATCATTCGTATGTTTTTGCATCTCTTTGTATTTATGAGGTGTGTCAGAGAAGTTCCACGACTGGTGTCACAAAACGTATATTTCAAACCCAAACTAGGAGTTTTCCTCTTCAGATGATCAGCCAGCTCGTCTACAAAGAGATCCTGTGGCGTTTGCTTCGGTCAGAAGAGTCGTGGCTGCTTCACCATGACAACCTGCTCACAACGCCCTGAGCATCCCACAGTTCCTGACTGAGAAGAACATCTCCAACCTCCCTCCTCACCCCACCTGTCTCCATGGGATTGTTTCCTCTTCCCCAAGCTCAAGAGGGTCATCAAGGGGACCCGTTTAGAAGACGTGGATGACATTAAGATGGCGAAGAATCCTTCCAGGAGTGCATGGCGGCGTGGCAGAGAAGGCTGGGGAAGTGTGTTACACTCCAGGGGGATGACTTCCTCTTTCTCCTCCCGCCTCGAAGACTCGTCCAGGTTCACTGAAAAGCCCGTCCAAGACGCCTCCTCGCCGGTGCGAAGTCCCGCCATCTGCCGCGAGGAAAATAAAGGCCCCCACTCCACCTCCCCCGAGGAGAAGAGGCACAAAAATATGTAAAACTAAAAACCCAGAGATGAGAGGGAAAGATGGTGGAGATGGCAGGAGCTCAGCCTCGGTCACGCTCGCCGCCATCACAGCCTCCACGCGCGATAAGTGCGAGACATCTTGTGTCAAACACGGGGCAGAGGACTCCCCCCGACAGCCGACGGGCTCCTGCCACCGTTTGATGGGGACAAATTAGACCTCAGCAGACTTCAAAGGCAGTCTTATTAGAGGTCTGCAGGCAAATCTGCTCACATGGTAATTATTGTGTTAGATAATTGTGCCATGGAGTGACATCAAAGCTGGGCGACCAAAAATACACATGGTGCTGATAGAGAGGGCTCCGTCAGGGAAAAAAAAAAAAAGAAACTCACAGCCTGCTTTTATATTTTAGCACTTTCAAAGTTCAGGAAATGTTCCAGTTTGGCAGGAAATCTATCTGCAGCAGCTGGAGATAATGTCTCCTTAAAAAAAAAACAGGTTTCAAAAAGTTTGTTGTGTCTGAGTGAGATAAACAGGAGAGTCGGAGTTCCTGGTCTGTTTGGGTCTTTGTGTTTGTTTTGGTCATTTTATGTCTATTTTTGGTCATTTTATGTGTCTTAGTGGTCGTTTTGTGTGTTTTTTTGCAATTTTAAGTCTATTTTTGGTCATTTTGGATCTGTAAAGAGTCACTTTGTGGCCGATTTGTGTCTATTTTTGGTCATTTTGTGTCAGTTTTAGGTCATTTGAATCTGTTTCTTGTCATTGTCTCATTTTGTGGTCATTTAATGGTCATTTTATATTTGTTAAGAATCATTGTGTGTCTCTTTGCGGTACTTGTGTGTCTGTCTTTGGTCATTTTGCATCCGTTTCTGGTCATTTTGTCTCTTTGGGGTTGTTTTGTGTCTGTTTTTGATCATTTTACATCAATTTCTGGCCATTTTGTGTCTCTTTATAGTCATTTCTTTCACTTTGTAGTTGCTTAATGTCTATTTTTGGTGATTTCATGTCTGTCTTTTGTCATTTTGCATCAGTTTCTGGTCATTTTATGTCTATTTTTGGTCATTTTGCATCTGTGAAGAGTCACTTATTGGTTGTTTTGTGCCTGTTTCTTGTCATTATATCACTTT
>NW_007579249.1:100108-110728 GCF_000690725.1 Stegastes partitus
CTTTGTGGTCTTTTAATGGTAGTTTTGCATCTGCTAATAATCTTTGTGTCTCTTTATGGTCCTTTGGTGTCTTATTGTGGTCATTTTATATCCTTCTGGACACTTTGCATCTTTTTGTGGTCAGCTCTTCATCTTCTACATTTTGTTTCACATTAAATGTTTCAAGTTCTGTGGATGTTTGGCAGTAAATGTGTCTGCAGCAGCTGGAGATAACACGGTTAAAGGTTGAACGAGATAAACAGGACGGAGCTGCGGACTGTTTGAGCGAATCAGCGGCTCAGACAACAAATCAAGCTGGAAAGACGAGAGAATCAAACCGTGCCGTCTGGAATTAAAGCCAGAAGTTTGGTATCCAGATGTTCTACTGAAGGAGCAAAAACACACAGTTACAGCTCTCTGTGGTCCTGTTGTGTCTGGTTTTTGGTCATTTTGTGCCACTTTGGGGTTGTGCAGCAAATTTTCTTACGCCTGGTTGCAGCATCACGTTCTTCAGTCCGACGTGCTGCCATCTCTTACTGAACACGAGGGTCTGAACAGGTTACTAACAAGACAGACGGCCGGCGCTACAGAAACAGTACACGTGTTAGAAATCCACTGCATCCAGTCAGGCTGCTGATGTCGACCTCCTCTGTGCCGGTTTTTAGTTCCAGCAGCGCAGCTCTTCTGTTTTCACAACATCCGTGGTTGTTGCTGTCAGCAGGTTGGACTTTGGCGTCTGCGGTTACATCACGTATCTGTGTGTGTGTGCTGTCAACATTCAGCAGTTTTATTTTGTCTCATGTTCGCACAGGACGAGCAGCGATCGCAGCATCCCTTCACAATGGGAGGAAACAGTCACGGATAACGAGGAGGCTGTGGAGCTAAAGTGCAGTCGTGTGTGTTCACACACAGAGAAGTCAGAATCCGTTTAATCGCAACGTAGGGTTTTACGTTCGAGGAGTTCGATGTGAAGATTTGGTGCTTTACGGTCAATGCTGACAAGTAGAAAGTGTTACGGGTAGGGCTGGGACTTTAATTAGGATTAATTTAGATTAATTACAGAAAAAATAACACATTGAAAAATTAATGCATTTAATCGCACCTTTCTTCCACCATTTTTTATTTTTTATTTTTTGGCTTGTTGGGTGGAAAGTTTTATATTTTTTAATGTTTTTTGGTTTGTTGGGCAGATTTTTTATTTTATTTTATTTTATTTTATTTTATTTTATTTTTTGGCTTGTTGGGTGGATTTTTATTTTTTTTTTTTTAATTTTTTGTCTTGTTGGGCAGAAATTTTTATTTCATTTTTTAAAATTTTTTTTGGCTTGTTGGGTGGATTCTTCAAAATGTATTTCTAAAATGTGGATGTTATTTCCCGTTTGGTCTCTTTTATCAGGTTTAACGTGTAAATTATTGTAAGATATTATCTGTAATTTAACAAACTTGACACATCTGTAAAACGACAGTAAATTTCTCAAAAGATTACAGTTAAAAACATATTTCTACAGTATATTTGTAGATTTTGTCAGTTGTTTGTTAGCTTTTTGACCATTTATTTACTGTTTTTTATCTTGTTTTGTGTTTTTTTTTGGCCACAGTACACAAAATCTCTAATCACACAGAGAAAACAAACTAATCAATAGATTTTTTTTAATGCCTGATCTCATATTGACACAGTTTATGTGTTGAAATAAAACAAACAGTGACAAATATCAGCGGTTTACTTTCATAACCTTCACTGAACATCCAGATGATCTCACATTTCTACCCGTTAAGTTAATCTCACTGAAGAATCTAATTATGTGGCTTTAGCAGCAGCGTTGTGCTTTTTAACAGCAGTGAAACCGACTCTGTAAAGAAAGAAAAGTTCACATTTTAAGGCGGCAGACTTTGGTGAGTTTGGTGATTTAAACTGTTTTCGGACGACTGACTGGTTTCACTTTTACTGGGAGGGAAAGTCTGCACGAGCTTCAGACGAGCTGAGAAATAACTTTTCGTCGCTGAACCGAGTCCGAAACTCTCTCGGTGAAATTCCTTCAGGTGTGTTTGAGAAACTCTGGCTAAATGTGAAGCGACAAGCGTCGGCTCCTCTTAAATTTTAAACACATAAACGAATGGGAGGGACGAGGAAAGTCTTTCTCGTGCTTTCATGTGGACTCGTCCTGACCTTTCGCGACGGGTCTTCTGCTGCCAGACTGTGACTAAAACAAAGAGGGAGCAGTCGGAGCCTCCGTGCTTCTTTCGGGGCGGATTTTAAAGTGCTTTTCCTTGTTTTGAAGCCTCTTAACGGCTTCCGACCGGCAGCCACCGTGACGCGTCGCTGTCCCCTCAGGTCGCCTGTGAGGCTAAAAACAAACGCTCACTTCTTTTAATGATGCCACAAACTCAGATTTTCATCAGGAGCAGCCAAAAGCCTCCACTTCTTTACTCGCTTGCTCAGCTCCTGTTCGTGCTCTGACTTCATTTGCATGTAAAACACTTCCAGATGCGGTTTTTTACATGAAACACGCAAGAAAAATACATTTCTAATTATGACAGTAAGGAATGCAAAGAGGCCGACAGTTCATAAACCTAAAGGATAAATGATAATTAGAGCTGCAACGATTAGCTGATTATTTACAAACTATTTAGTACGATGCAAATAAAAAGCACAATGAAAAGAGACCAATTAATAAATTAGGAACCAGTTTAAATTACAATATTGCACATGAAGCTGAGGGATTGCACATGTGACGGTTAATGCAAGCAGGTAGTGCAACAGGAGTCTTTCGTGGTTTACTGAGCTGCTCCGGTGACGGGATGTTCTGGTGCTTAGAGACCTGAAGCGCCGGCCGGAGGCCCCCAAGGCTCGGCCACCAGATGCTCCCCAGGGAGCTCCCCCCCAGGCCTGGCTCCAGGAGGGAGCCCCGGTCTCCCAAATCAGGGTGAAGTGACAACTTTCCTTCTTCTAGCTAGGGTTCTTTGAATCGCTCTTTGTCTATGAAAAAATGTACATTTAAAAAAAAATCTGTGCCATGTAAAAGCAATAAATGAAATAGCAATGAGAGATCTACAGTGATAAGAAAAATAATCCCAATAACAGGATGAAATAATTATGAAACAAGGATCTCCTTGACTCCTGTTTGCTGCAACTTCAAAAGAAACTAATGATGTGATTTAAAGTTGTAATTCTGATCTTTTAGTGAACGCAACATGTTTTCCAAGAAAGGAGGAACTGAAGCAGAAAACCACTTGCTGTGTTTAGAACATGTTTAAATGTGTATTTGTGCCTGCAGTCAAAGTTTGGACTGAAGTGATCGTTAAATGTCTCCAGGTTTGTTTTTATTTTGTGCTTTCCATCGTTTTCTTACATTTGTTGTTTTGGTGGTGGTTTTCATAGAGAGACTTTAGCTCCACTGAGGCCCCGTTTGCACACAGCAACAACGGTGACATTTCAGTGCGTCTGGTCCTTTGGTTTACACGTAAACGAAGCTACGTGGAGATTTGGAGAAACTACGTCTGTACGTTTGCATGTAGACACGAGGAGATGGAGTTTGACGTGACAGTATGCGACAAAAGCATCATCATCGTCGTGTGAGCGGCCATGTTTACAGGTTGGCTGCTGTGATAGAAATAGATGCTGTTAAAGCAGAACTGGTTTTAATGTTTGTGCAACAGTTTTGGACTGTTTGTATTTACATTCAGAAATGTTCTATTATGTGGAGGATCTTCTCTGTCGGTCCAAACAAACGACCAAATATATGTTTGCGATCACCACAACATCATCTGAGCTCGTTACAGGAGCCTCCAGAACCAGCAGACTGACAGCAAACAATTATTCATATTTCATTCTGTTCAACCTGAAGCTGGATTCAGACTGTTGCAACACGCTGCTGCACATTACAGCTGACAAGTCCTGGATTTAATCATTGTGGAATGAAAGAGACGCTGAAAAACAGGTGAGGCAGGAGGAGAGGTATNGGTGGCATTGAACCGTTCCTTCTTGTGGTGTTGTGTCAGTGTCGGGTTAGATCGGAGCTATTCGGTCACACCAGGTCACATCTTCAGGTTGTGCTTTTTCAAACGTCAGCAAACAGGAAGTTGGCTTCAGCTGAGGCTCGCAGCTAAACGTTCTCCGCAGGTTTAGTTTTACTTCTGGTTCCTTGTACGAAGGCGTCAAAGGACAGAAAGAGTTCAATTTTTTTGGCTGTTTCGGTGCAAAAACAGCCACTTTGAAGCTCGCCGTCTTCAATCCACTCTTTATTCTGGTCGACTGGTTTTTGTGCTTTCCACTTCAAGTGAGTGAGACTAAGACTAAGGCTTTGAAACGAATTATAACTAAGTTTTGGTCTCTGGTTGATTAATAGGTTTGAGTGGAGGATTGCTGCCACTCCTCCCCCTCTGCCTGTACTTCTAGGTACATGAACATTAACATGACTGGGGGCAGTTGATTCATTCAGACTGATGTATTCTTCATAACCAGGTTTCAGTCAGACACATGAAGTCAATATGATGAGCTGTTATCAGATCAATAACTAAAAGAGACTGAGATGAGAGAGATCGAATATTTAACAGTTCACATTTAATGGTCCTGTTTGTTGATTCTGATGGAGTTGTATTAATTTGGAGAAGGTTGTTGTGAACAGCCCTTCTGTTGTTAAAGTTAGACTTATAGAACCTGGGTGGTCAGGGGGCAGACACAGTCTCTATAGGACACTGGGAGGGTGACGGCCAGAGAGAAGCAGCACAGAAGCTTCCTGGTCTCACCTCTGGACTGTCAGGGGTTTGGTTTTCTAATAAATGTCTCCATGTTCCTGGATAAGAGAGCCGCACCATCCATAGTGGGATGTATGCCGTCTCTCCTCATGAGACCAGATTTTCCCCAGAAAGTTTTCCAATTGTCTGTTAAGCCCACATTGTTTTCTGGACACCACCTCGACAGCCAGCGATTGAATGACGACATGCGGCTAAACATGTCGTCACTGGTCAAATTGGGCAGGGGTCCAGAGAACACGACATAGTCCGACATAGTTTTAGTGAATTCACACACCGACTCAACGTTAATTTTAGTGACCTCCGATTGGCGTAACCGGGTGTCATTACCGCCGACGTGAATAACAATCTTACTGCGTTTACGCTCATCCTTAGCCAGCAGTTTTAAATAGGATTCAATGTCGCCCTCTGGCCCCAGGAATGCATTTGACGATGGTCGCTGGTGTCTCTAGCTTCACGTTTCTGACCATGGAGCTTCCAGAGTCCTGTCCTCAGCAGGTGTGTTGCTGAGTGGGTTAGAAACGTGAACAGGGGGTGGGTGGTGCTCCGTGGGCTTCTGCTTTGGGCTATGCTTCCTACGGACCACCACCCAACCCGCCTGACTTCCCGGCTGCTCGGGAACTGTAGGGGGGCGGCTAGCAGGAGCTAAGCTAGGTAGCTCCGTACCGACTACGGGGGGCTGGCTAGCTGCTACTGTTAGCGGTTTTAACACGGTACGGAGCTGTGCCTCTAATTCACTGAGCTGCGCCTCCACAGCTATGAACAAACTACATTTTTTACATGTACCATTGTTGCTAAATGAGGCGGGCGAGTAGCTAAACATGAGGCACACTGAGCAGGACAGAGACAGAAGCCATGACTAGCTAGTTAGCTGCTAGGCTAGCGGGTCCAAACACCAAGCTGTATTACGAGCTGTGGAGCGGTTTGGACACAAGCGCTTTAGGAGCAGCCTGTACAGTAGTTTAATTCACCGTCTAGATGGGTTTTAGTGTTTAGAACCAAAACTGACTGTTTTAATAAGAGTTAACAAACAGCTGCAGACACAAGCACACAGTAGGCCACAAACAGGAAACAGGAAGTATGACGTCACCTTGCGCAGTCTCCAGCGTTAGCTAGCTGCAGAGGCTAACCACGCCAGCGTCCTCTCCGACCCAGCGTCCATGATGACCTGTTATTCATCATCATGTCATTGATTTAGAATCTGAACTATTGGACAAGTTCATCAAATATTGTCTGATTATGAGTGAATTGAAATATGACCAAAAAAAAAACAGCAGTCATGAGAAGTTCCATCTTTGAGCTCATATTAACAGAAGTACTGATAATGCAGAAGTTAACTAGTGATACTTTCTGAACCACATGTAGCTGAATGACACAATAATACAAAACTAAACATATAGAATACTAAGAACAACATAATCCAAGTAGAACAGATCCTGAATCAGTGTCACGATGATAAAGAACTAAAGATTTACAGCTTTTTATCTTTAATAGTTCCTGAGATTGTTTTTGTTCAAACGGCATCAATCTGCTGAAAGTGATTTTAGTCCAGATTTTCCCAATGATCCCACAACTCAAGTAAAGTAAAGAAGTCACCCAGAGTAAAGTTCACTCAACCAAAAGAATGAATATCCTCACATCACCAAAAAATAGACAAAAGACAACCTGAAGCTGGATTCAGACTGTTGCAACACGCTGCTGCACATTACAGCTGACAAGTCCTGGATTTAATCATTGTTGTGGAATGAAGCAGACGCTGAAAACCAGGTGAGGCAGGAGGAGAGGTATGAGGAAGCTCCGCCCCTCACCTGGCTCACCTCACACAAACCAGGAAACACTTTGTGATTATTAATCAGTAAAGAGACGCTCAGACGATCGGACCGAGCTTCAGCTACAACACTGCTGCTTCCAGCTGCTGACACTGAAGGTGAGTCTGAGCAGAAACAACACTCCCCAGGTAGAACTTTTTAGTTCTTAGAACATTCTTAGAATGTTGGCTGGAACGTTGTTGCAATGTTTTCAGCGGGAAGTTTTCTTTAAGTTCCGAGAATGTTCCGGGAGAACGATCCCTAAAAACAGTCCATTCATACGCATTCACCCCAAGCAAGGTGGGTGAAGTGTCACACACAATGACCCACAGGTTACAGGGCAAAATGTGGTTTAAAGAATGTTCTTCCTTCATTATCATATAACATTGTAAGAATGTTTTTTGTTTCCTTTTTACAAATAACAATGTAGTCTGAAGATTTAATAATATTCTGAAAACATTTTCAGAAAGTTTCTTGGAGAACATCCTTCCTTTGTTATCATGTAACATTGTGGTAATGTTTTATAGAGGAGCATTCTATGATGCCCAAAACATCTTTAGAACATTGCACCTAAAACGTTCTATCTTTGTCAACAGATAACAATACAGGGACATTAGTTGAAATACTAATGTTTTATAATATTCTTTGAACATTACATTAATTTTATTTTATTTATTTATTTTTTTTAACCTGTAAGAGAACTTATAGGGAATGCTAGCCAAAGTTGTGGGAACATTCGCTGCTCGCTGGGTCAGAGTCAAAGGAGGTTTCAGAGAACTTAGTGACTCACTGGACTCTGTGTCTGCTGTGTTTTCAGCTTCACTCACAGACTAAATGGCTTCCAGATCAGAGGAGGATCTCTGCTGTCCGGTCTGTCATGACGTCTTCACAGATCCTGTTCTTCTGTCATGTAGCCACAGCTTCTGTAGAGACTGTCTGAAGAGATGGTGGAGAGAGAAACCAGCACATGACTGTCCAGTCTGTAAGAGAAGATCTTCAAAAGAACAACCACCTCTTAGCCTGGATTTAAAGAATCAGTGTGATTCCTTCCGGCAGCAGAGAGCTCAGAGATCTTCAGAGTCTCTCTGCAGTTTGCACTCTGAGAAACTCAAACTCTTCTGTCTGGATCATCAGCAGCCAGTGTGTNAGCCCTGTGATAGACTGGTTACCTGTCCAGGTGAACCTGCCTTCACCCTGAGTCAGCTGGGATAGACTCCAGCCCCCCACCACCCTAGTGAGAATTAAGGTGTAGAGATGATGGACGGATGGATTTTACGTTTGTGCAACGCTTTTGGCCTGTTTGCACTTACATTCAGAAATGTTCTATTATTGGAGGAGCTTCTCTGTCGGTCCAAACAAACGACCCTCGCGCCATCATTGTTGAAGCAACAGGAAGTAGTTCGCATCGTTCGTTGTTGTGTTTTTTTCCAGGATTCTTATTGGCTAGCATGGCTTTACGCTTCTCGTTACACTGCCCCCTATAGGTCTGGCAGCTCTTTTGCAAACACTCGGCTATGTCTGAACGTGGCCTAAATAGAGATTGTTCCTTTAAAGTTCTCACTAGTTTCGACAAATGTTCCAGTCAGCCAACGTCTCACCCAAAACACAGATCAGAGAAAACGTGGAAACGGATTTGTTGTCATGTCTGTCAAGTTTCTGTTCATGTCTGCACATTCTGTCTCGTCTTTCCTGTTTTACTTTGAAATCATTTCACTGGATGTTCTGTTCTAGTTTTACTTCCTGTACCTGTCCTGTCTCACCTGTTCCCTGATTACCTCCCCGCACCTGTTTCCCATCTACCCTCATTACCTCGTGTATTTTGCCCTGTGTGTCTCACTGTCTCGTCGCCAGTTCGTTGCACTTCACAGTCCTCGTACCAGCGTTATTCAAGTTAAGTCACAGTCTGGTTGATCACGACCTTGTTTCTGCTTTTTGGACCTTGCCTCTGCCCGCCGATTCTTGGATACTTCTGCCTGTTGGACTGATTTCCTGTGTACCGAACCCTGACTGCCATTAAACCTGTCTTTTGCCTGAACCTACTGAGTCAAGCATTTGTGAGTTCATGACATTTGTGGGTTTATTTTATCTTGTCCTTCGTGAATCCTGTTTGAATCTCTCAGATGTTTTCCCTCTTTTCTCTTCATAAAACCGGATATAAAGCAGTTTAAACGTGCAGCAGCTCAATCGGTGACCTTCATAAACTTATCTCACAATATGTCAGTCACAGGAACCGAAACAGGACTTTTTTTTTACTGCAACATACATCGTGCTTTTAGTCAAGTCGTAGGGTTGTAATGGAGTACTTTTACTTTACCCCAAACTGCCTGACGCTACGAGGCACCGATGCTCAAAGACGTCTCATTTTACCTGCAAGCTGACAGCAGAAGGCGCGACTGTGAGCCGATACAAACACATTTATGAGGAAAACAAACGAGAAGGAGCGGAGAGGANGGATGATGAAGGAGAAGATGGAGGCTCTGAGCAGAGACATAGCAGATCTTTCACACACAGTCAGAGCCACAGAGGACGAGCTGAGAGCTGAAGACGTCTCATTCCTGCACAACTACAAGGCTGCAGTGGAAAGAGTCCAGCGCTGCCCCCTGATGGAGGATCCACAGCTGCCCTCAGGAGCTCTCATAGACCAGGCCAAACATCTGGGCAACCTGAGCTTCAACATCTGGAACAACATGAAGGACATGGTCTCCTACACTCCTCTGATTCTGGACCCAAACACTGCACATCCAAAACTCATCCTGTCTGAAGATCTGACCAGAGTGACAAAAGGAGATGAACAGAAGCTTCCTGATAATCCAGAGAGGTTTGATAAATGGTCCTCTGTTCTGGGTTCTGAAGGCTTCAACTCAGGGACTCACAGCTGGAATGTTGATGTTGGAGACAGTAGATACTGGAACCTGGGTGTGAGAGAAGAGTCTGTTCAGAGGAAGGGAGACAAACAGTATGGACTATGGAGAATAGGGTTCGATGAAGGTAAATACTCAGCATAGTCACCACCAGATGACTCCACTCGTCACTCAGTGCAGAAGAAGCTCCAGAGGATCAGAGTGAATCTGGACTGTAACAGAGGAAAGTTGTCGTTCTCTGATCTTGATACTAAAACACACATACACACCTTCAATCACACTTTCACCCAGAAGATGTTTCCGTTCATTTTCACTGATGATAAAGTGAAGATGTTACCAGTGAAGGTCTCTGTGACAGTAGAACAGAGCAGTTAGAGATCAACAGGATCATGGTTCAACATGTTTCTTTCTTTTACTTCTTTCTCTTTGTTGTTGTTTGTTGTTGTTGTTTCTGAATTGTGTATTTGGTGTTTTACATTGGGGGGAAAGTCATCGTCACCGTCATCCCGGGGGGGGGTTTGGGGGTGGTGGTTGGGTCTTTGCTGCTGCAAACGGGCAGTAGCGATTACACTCGTGAAAAACACTCAGCAAAGACAACTGTAGTGAAACTCCATCAGCTCTTGTGATATATTTTCCCGTTACGTTCCCTCGAAAACAAAGTATCGGCCCAATTTGCAGCAAAATTTTTTCAGGCAGCAGCATAATGGGTCGTTACTCTGTTGTGACGCTGGCGAGAACCCTGTACGCAATTATTATTATTATAGTTATTATTATTATCATTATTGTTGTTATTATTATTATTTGCATAATGTATTTCATCACTGAATCGCTTGTTCACATGCGGGGATTCCCACTGATAGCCAGTCAACATGAATGTTACAGAAAGTTGTCATATATACGAAGCCCGCTATACCGGTCTGCAGGGTGGACGGGGTGAAAGCTGCAGACCGGTATAGCGGGCTACAGGGTTGAAAGGCTTAAGTTGGACTTCTGGTTTGTGTTCAGGTTTTTTGTAATGCTGCAGATTGAAGAGCTGAATCTGTCTCTGATGATGTTTCTCAGGTAACCGGCGCTTTCCATGGATTTGTGGATGACTGTGTTTGTCAGAAAATAAAAAGAAATGATGAAGGAAAAGACTTGAGATCAGCTGTCATCATGTCTTCAGCTCAGCTTCACATCTGATTTCACTGACAACAGACGGACTGAGAGCTGCCTGACTG
>NW_007579249.1:113504-117861 GCF_000690725.1 Stegastes partitus
GTCTCATTTTACCTGCAAGCTGACAGCAGAAGGCGCGACTGTGAGCCGATACAAACACATTTATGAGGAAAACAAACGAGAAGGAGCGGAGAGGAGGAGGAGGAGGTGAAACAGCAGCTTACTGAAGCAGGAAGTTGGAGAAATAAATTGGATGTGATAAATGGGGCATGAAGAGGTGGAGGACTGATCAGCCGGCAGATGCTGGAGGGAGGAGCTGATGCATGCAGGACAGAGAAATATTAATTCTGAGAGTCGGCGCCGAGAAACAACAATCCTTCGAGTCGATGTCGCTGATTTATTTGAGCGAAATTCTGAACTTTCTCTGTGACATTAGACGTTAATTATGTCGCTGATCGACCGCTTTGCTGCGGAATGAAACAAAGCAGGGCTGTGATTTAAGGCTTTTTTTTTCTTTTTTTTTTTGTCGAACAACGGTGGAAGTTGTAAAGCCCTGATTTGATGTGTGTTCGGGCTGATTGTTCATCACCGGCTCAGACCTCACGTTGAGCCAAAACGCTGCAAGTCAAGGATCAATTAATTAATCAGGCTTTATTTTTATTTATTCTTTCTTTTTTTTTTTCATGGGGCCTTTTTCATACAAATAAAATGCGACACAAAGCACTTCCTGGAATAAAAAGCATTAACAACATGACCCACTTCCCCATCGCCCCGAGACACTGTGTTATAGATGAAGGATCCAATAAGAAATCAGAAATAAATGCAGCAAGGAAACAGCGGAGGGGAAAGTCAGTCAAAATTCAGAATTAAAGAAAATCTAAGCTCTAATTTATAGATGGTGTTTAGCATGAAACGCATCGTAAAATGTGTAACAAAATAGACAAATAAATAAATCTGATTTGAAAATGAACAAATAGAAAATAGAAATGTTAAGAAATCACTTGGAAATAAGAAAAATTAAGAGTTTTTCTGGTTTCGAGCTGCTGAATAGACTCATCTTTCTGTCGATGTTTGACTTTACGTGCAACAAATCCCACTTTGAGCTAAGCTAGCTTGTTTTGGAGAGTACGAAGCGTTTTTCTGTTTTTTGGAACAAATAAAACATCTGGAGTTTGTATAAATGCACAAATGTGCAGGATCCGAGACGTTTGTGACCATTTCTGTAAATAATAATCGAATATGACCTGAAATATTGCCTTAAATGTTATTTTTTCTTTGAGCGGCTAACACCTTCCAGTTAGCTTTGATGCTCACCGTCCACCTCCAGCGTCCCAACACCCCGAAGCCGAAGATAAACTGCCTTGCTCGAGGGCGTTCTGGTGGGCGACGGGCTCATTAATCAGCTGCTTCTGTCCGTCACGTGGCCCATCAGTCGCTGGAAAACATCCCTTGAAGAATAAGTCGGATCGCCTCGTGCCGGATGTTTCTCCGCCATCGAGTCTGAACCGTACATTCGCCGTTTCCAGTCTGCTGGACGTTTATTCTCCTGGCAGGAAGCAGCTGATCTGATTGAAAAGTTGTCACAACAAACGCCGGTTCATTTGCTCGAGTGTCTCTGGCAGCTGCGAGCGTCGGAGGCCTTTAGTTTTTGTTTTTTTTCGATGACTTTTGGTGCCAGAAATCAGACGACGTGAAGAATGAGCCCGAGCTCGGTGCCAGTTCTGCTCAGCGGCAGCAGATTTCCCTGCACCTCCAGAGAGCCGGCCGAGTCTTTTGAGCCTTTGTTGTTGCAGTTTTTACATTATTTCATTTGTCCCGACTCTCCGTCCTGCTTCCTGTTCGGATCAGGATGAGCCGGCAGCTCACCTGAAGTCAGGGTTGGAGCTCAGCGAGGTGGCCTGAGGTTGACTTCTTGACTACCGGAGCACATTGTGTTCAAGACGACAGATAAACGCTTATTCAAACAACACCAGCTGAACGAATTCTTCAATATCCAAAATATTTATCGAGGCAGATGGCTGCCTGGTTCTGTCAGACGTTTTTTTGTATTTATTTTTTTTATTTGCCTCCATAATAGTGGTTTGTTTTTGGTTCCTTCCCACTGTTGCCGGTCGTTTGCTCACAATACAGGAAAGTAAAAACCAAAAGAGCAGCTATATAATACAAAAAAGGAAGTAAAAACCCCAAAAAGCAGCTATAAAACACTCTAAAGGAAAATAGAAACCAAAAAGGTGACAAAAAAAACATAATAAAGGAAGTAAAAAAAAAAAAAAACAGAAAGCAGCTGTAAACACAAAGGACAGTATGAACCAAAAAAGCAGCTAAATAATACAAAAAAGGAGGTAAAAAACCCCAAAAAGTGGCTATAAAACACAATAAAGGAAAGTAAAAACCAAAAAAGCAGCTATGTAACACAAAAAAAGAAGTAAAACCTCCAAAAATCAGATATAAAACACAATTAAGGATACTTGAAAGCAAAAAAGCAGTTATATAATACAAAAAAGGACATAAAAACCCCAAAAGTGGCTATAAAACACTCTAAAGGAAAGTAAAAACCAAAAAAAGTGGCAAAAAAACACAATAAAGGAAGTAAACCGCCCCCAAAAAAGCAGCTATAAAACACAAAGGACAGCATAAACCAAAAAAAGCAGCTAAATAATACAAAAAATGAGGTAAAAACCTCAAAAAAGTGGCTGTAAAGCACAATAAAGGAAGTAAAAACCCCCAAAAAGCAGATATAAAACACATTAAAGGAAACTTGAAACCAAAAAAGCAGCTAAAAACCCACTGAAAACCTTCCAAAACGGCTACATAACACTGAAAATCCACAGAGCAGCTACATGTGACAGCAAAGGAAAGTAAAAAAACAAAAACATCAGCTGGAACGATGTCCGGCTTCCTGCTCCAGCCCCTCTCTGGCGCCCTCTCTCTTCCATCCAGCCCTGCCTGCATCCGGCCTAATTGCAGGTGTTGCAGGCAGCTGTGGGGCTCGGCTCACCTGCACACGATCACCTCCGGCTGCAGCTCTGTTTCTCTGCTGATCCCCGACCTGGCTGGAGACAGGTCTCCAGCCTGCTTTCTACCTGGACGCCCTCTGCTTCAACAGCCCTCTCCACCTGTTTCCTGCCAGCCTTCCCCTCCAGTGTGGTCCCCCAGCCCCGTGAGTATCCCCGTTTTGTTGGTCTACCTTTAGTTTATGCACATGAGTTTCCTTATGTTCCCCCCTTGGTGTTAATTTAGAGCATCTCCTGGTTTTTGTAGTTTTGCCTCTTTTTTGTATTGACTTTGGTTGGTCCTCGGTTCTGACCACCGTTGTCTGCACGTTTGTTAGTTAGTCGCTCCCTGCTAAGGTTTCAGCTTCATTCATTGTTTAATAAAACCTTTAATCCTGAAATGTCTCATCTGTATCTGCACCTGGGTTCACAAAACCCATTGAAAATCCAAAAAAGCAGCTGTATAATACAATAAAGGAAATTAGAATCCAAAAAAGCAGCTAAAAACACTGAAAAGTCCCCCAAAAAGCAGCTATATAACTCAGTAAAAGCAAGTAAAAAGCCATCAAAGCAGTTGAAAATCCTCCCAAATAGTTATATAATGCACTGAAAATCCAAAAACGCAGGTAAATAACATTAAAGGAAAGTAGAATCCAAAAAAGCATCCATATAACTCACTGAATTGGTGTTTGGTAGTGGGGAAAACTGCCTATTTCAGTGTTTCTCGTCTTGACTTTCATTCTCTCTGATGCCACAGATCAAGAAACGTGGATGAAACGTTGCGCTGGGTTGAACCTCGTTGCCTCTTCAGATGTTTCCTTTTTTCCCCTGACATGCGCCACGTTTTGTTTCAGGCGAGGAACCCCGAACGAAGCCCGACTCGAACAGAGCCGGGTTTAATCCGAGGGAGTCGCGAGCAGCTCGACGCCTTTTGATTCCCGCCGTCAGGACTCGACGCCCAGCAGGAGGTTCGTCTGTTGAGTTTCTGCTGCTGCTGTGGTGATGAACGTGTTTCACTGGTTCAAAGCCGTGAGATGGAGAAACCTGCTGCTCACATCCTCACGTGGCTTTAATCTCAGGTTACACACAAACAGCAACGCGTCTCAGGACATGTATTTAGTACATAGATGTTTAAAAAAACGACACTAGGAAAGGTTCAAACGGTTAATACAGCAGTTTGGTTTTATTCCACCACCACGTCTGCACAACGCTGGAAACAACCGACATCGAAAATGTAGTGTTTCTGCCACCTTCACACTTTTATTTATTCATCAGAACAAATCCACTTTTCAGTTGGAAGCTCTCATTAATCATCATCACAAGTTATTTTTTTTTAAATCTCAGTTCATTTACTGTAAACATCAGTTGTCGAACTGATAAAGTAACACAACTCAGACTCAGCTGGGAGGTTAGCATGGCAGTTAGCATGGCAGTTAGCATGGCAGTTAGCATGACAGTTAGACTGG
>NW_007579249.1:119258-120981 GCF_000690725.1 Stegastes partitus
CATCAGCAGAGACATTGATGGCCTCCAGCTCCTCTAGAAGCAGCTTCACATCTTTCTCTCTGTCCTGGATTCTCTGCTGGATGTTCAGTCGACTCTCCTCCAGCTTCTTCTGCTTCTCCGTCCTTTCTGCTGCAACTGGGATTGCTTCATGGCCTTTGTGTTGATCCATTGTGCAGAGATAACAGATCAGCTGCTGATCAGTGCGACAGAAAACCTCCATCATCTTATCATGACAAGGGCAGAGGTTCTTGGAGGGCTCCACCAGCTGGTGTCTCTTCAGCTGAGCGACATCATGGTGAGGTTGGAGGTGGTTCTGACAGTAGGACACCAGACAGACCAGACAGGACTTGACAGCCTTCCTCTTCCTTCCAGTGCAGACATCACAGGACACATCTTCAGCTCCAGCATAGCAGTGATCAGCAGCAGCAGCAGCTTGGAGTCCAGTCTTCTTCAGATCCTCCACTAACTCTGCTACCAGGATGTTTTTCTGCAGGACAGGCCTCGGTGTGAAGGTCTTCCTGCACTGAGGGCAGCTGTAGGTTCTCTTACCGTCCTCTGTGTCCCAGTGGCCTTTAATACACTTCATGCAGTAGCTGTGTCCACAGGAAGTAGTTACCGGATCCGTCAGTAGATCCAGACAGATGGAACAAGAGAACTTCTCAGAGTACGTCTGCGCCATTTCAGCTCTCAGCAACAAAGACTGTGTGAGTCTCATGTCCTCATGCAGGAAACCAGTCTGAGCTCCGATCTACAAACCATGTGTTCCTGCTGCACCACATGTTGGTTCCACCCATCTGCAGGGTGCAGATCTGAGGGGAAGGGAACCAGGACACGTGTGGACAGAGTGGAGCAGCTGTGTTTGAGGGGGAGGAGGCTGATCAGACTGACATTCCTTCCAGGAAGAGCAGAGACGCTGAGCGTGAACCTTTTCTCAGCAGAGGTCGTTTCTCATTTAACCCTTTAAATGCTGGTTTGTTTGAAAACCCGAATAAAATGACTTATTTCTAATATAATCGGTGGTAAATTATTGATTCTGTCTTCAGATCATCACAATCGGGGATCCGTCAGAGATCACTGCCGTTGATCCAGAGGTGTTATTAAGAAACGCACCAACATAGAAATGAAATGTTTAGACCACTTTTCTACTTTCACCAACATCAGTCCTGATCATAACAGACAAATATTAACTCATCGTCAGGATTTATTCTTATTTTGTGCAACATCAGACTTAATGAAAAATACTCACATGAGACCTTTAAAGACAAAAATAGTAGTAAAAATGACGATATAATAATAAAAACAGAGAAGCGACGTAAAGGAGAAATCAGATCAAACTATTTAGTTGTCAAGTGGAGTCAAGGACTGAGCTCCAGGAGCAGCCATTAACAGAGAGAAGCAAATCAAATAAGAATCGAAGTCGATGAGTCATGCTACTGAGCTAAGCGTGCTACAGTTTGAGAAAGTGTGTTTGGGAGGAATATATGTGTGTCTTTGAGTTCAGAAGAGCATAGAAATGACAAACGGAGACACTTTGAATGGAGTTCTTCGTAGACATCGCTGAAGTTGGAGCTCATCTGATTTCGTCCATGGTAGTGGATTCTACTCGACTGAAAGAAGAGTCCTGATTGGTCTGCATTTGTACTTGAGATGGAAAAGTAGAAGATTCTCTTTGCTCTGTACAGTTAGCCTGACAGCGTGACTGGTTCAACAGTTAGTTGCGCTA
>NW_007579249.1:121948-123813 GCF_000690725.1 Stegastes partitus
AAAGACAAGAAAACCCGTCTCCCCCCACCGTCCATGTCCACACATACACTTCACTGTGTGTACTGCCTGCACTGGAACATGCAAAGCTAATTAGCAGCGTGTATAAATATACCCCGAAAGTGCATTTCTGCTGCAGACTGAAGCTACAGCGAGCACAACAACAGCTTTTTTTCTGTTGCAGCAGAAAAAACTGACAAGTCAGACTCGACGCACAAAGACAAAACATAATGGCTTTGTCTTGTTGCCTTGTCTGCGCCTCACTCAGAGACACTGCAGGTGATTACTGTTTTCAGAAAAATGGGGGTCAGGACGGCTGCACGCCGACAATAAGAGCAGCTCGGGGAAACTGTGCTCGGAGCTTTGTTCCACCCGGTCATTTGTACACTTGATAGAAGGGACACTTAGCTCCCGACGACTGAAAATGGTCACCTTTTCCCCGCTCGGTGTTTTGCTAAATTGAGATCTGATTGAGTGTGTACTCACACGGGTCAAACGGTGGTCAACGTTGCCCATCTTCACGCCACTTTAGACAAAACGTGTCGGTTCCAGGGCCGCGGACGTCCTTGAATATTGCCGTTTGCAGTTAAATTCTCTCTCTGTCTCTCTTTCTGGTGTTTTGTGTGATGTGACGCTGCGCTCGCTTCTCTTCAGCCGTCCGATGACTGACGTTTCTCAGAACGGCTTCTGACAGCCCTCGGAGAACGCGCCGGGATTTGTTGCGTTGAGCTTTGCGGGGTGATAAGTTTACATGGCGGGGATGATGGAATAATGAGAGCGGGAACATAAAAGTGTTTCCAGTCGGGACAAAAACAAACGGAAACTGGAGGAATCTGTGCGTCAGCGGTGGAGGCCTCCGTCTGCTTTTCATCTCAGGCTCGTTTGTAGCTGGATGTAATGAATGCAGCGTTGAATGACGGGGGAGGAAATACACCTGGTCTGCTGCTGAAGAACAACATTTAGTCTAACAAACTGACAACTAATAATTTAGTGTAATTTAAGAGGTACTAGAGTCCCATCATCTGTCATTTTTAATGGAACGGTGGAGGCTGAACGTTAAAGCTGAAAAATATATTGAGATAAAATCCCATTTTGGTTCTTTTTTGTTGTTGTTTTGTGTCGGTTTGTGGGGATGTTGTGTCTCTTCATGGTCTGCTTGTAGACATTTTTCGTTTCTTTGTGGCCCTTTTGTGTCTCTTTGCGGTCAAAGATACAACATTTAGGGAGAAGAACGACAAAAGGACCACAAACGGACACGGTGTGATCAGAATATGACTCACAGTGACAACAAAGACACCAAATGACTACAAACAGCTATAAAATTATCATAAAAATACACAATTTGATCACAAAGACACACAGATCCCCACACAGACAAAAAACAACCACAAATGGACAAAAATGACCACAAAGACACGCAAAAAACCACAAAAAGGACCAAAAACGGATCCAAAATTTCCATAAAATGATACGATATGCCCACCAAGAGATACACAATGACCACAAGGACACACAAAATGACCACAAAGAGACACAAACAACCAGAAAAAGGACCACAAGCAGATCCAAAATTAGCGTACAATCATACGATAGGACCACAGTGACACATGACCAAAAACAAACACAAAATGACCACAAAGACACAAAATGATCACAAACAGCTATGAAATGACCATTAAAATTAGCATAAAATGACCACAAAAAGACACTGAACAAACACAAATGACCAAAGACACACAAGTATCCACAAATGGATCCAAAATTTCCGTTAAAGGATACGATGTGGCCACCAAGAGACACACAACAACCACAAAGAGACACAAAAGGACTCCAAAGAGACCTTAAATGACCACAGACAGTGAACAACC
>NW_007579249.1:123838-125691 GCF_000690725.1 Stegastes partitus
CAAAATACACACAAAATGACCCTAAATGACACAAAGACACAATATGACCACAAAATGATCACAAACAGCTATGAAACGATCATTAAAATGCACAATATGATCACAAAGAGACACAACATGACCACAAGCAAACACAAAAATACAAAAACTACGAAAAGACACAAAGACAATAATTTCCCTGAGGTACCCTTCCAAAGGGATAAATAAAGTTCAATCCAATCTAATCCAAATAACCACAAACAGACATGAATGACCACAAAATGACCCACAAAAACACACAATGACCACAGAGACCGAAAATGACCACAAACACTGAACAACCAGACACGAGTGACCACAAAGAGACACAAAATAACCACAAAGACATGCAAATAACCAAAAAAAAGGACCACAAGCCGATTCAAAATTAGTGTAAAATGATACGATGTGACCAAAAACAAACACAACATGACCCAAAACGACACACAAAGACCCAAAACGCACACATACTGACCAAAAACAAACACAAAATGACCACAGAGACACACAGTATGATCACAATACGACTCACAGTGACAACCAAGAGACCCCAAATGACTACAAACGGCTATAAAATTATCATAAAAATACACAACTTGATCACAAAGAGACACAAAACAACCACAAATGGACACAAATGACAACAAAGACATTCAAATAACTACAAAAAGGCTCACAAACACATGTAAAATTAGCATAAAACCATACGATATGACCACAAAAAGACACTGAGCAAACACAAATGACCAAAGATACACAAGTATCCACAAATGGATCCAAAATTTCCGTTAAAGGATACGATGTGGCCACTAAGAGACACACAACAACCACAAAGAGACACAAAAGGACTCCAAAGAGACCTTAAATGACCACAGACAGTGAACAACCACAAATGGCCACCGTGACACATGACCAAAAACACAAAATGACCACACAATGATCACAAACACTATGACATGACCATTAAAATATACTATATGATCACGAAGGCCACTCAGAGCCACAACATGACCACAAACAGACACAAAGCAGGCGCACACATCCACACAATAGACACAACGGGTCAACGGAGAATGCTGATGAAGTTGTGCTTCCTGTACGGACTCAGGAGTGTGAGCTGCTGCTGTTTATCGAGTGTTTAGATCAGTCAACATGATGCACTTTTACCAACTCCCGCCGTCTTTAGCGGCGCTCGCTCCGTGACTGAACGGCGGCTCGGCATTAAGGCTCATTTGGGCCAGGAGCTCGCTGTGATTCAGCCAATTACTGACGAGAGACGAGCTCCTGCGCCTCCTCGGCAGACGCATTCGTCTTTACTGGAAGTCTCTGCGGTGCTGGGGAGCAGCTCGGGGTGGATTCTCCTCCGCCTGACCTCCACTGAGCCGGGTTTGATTAGTCATGCCTGTCTGCTGGAGGCAGCCCGCGCTGTTACTCATTAAGACGTAAATACCTTCTCGGGTACAAGCGATCGAACTGAAATGGAAATGGAGAGCCGTACAACTAACCAGGCGGGGCGTTACGAGCCAGACGCTTTCCGTTTGATGTGTCAGTGTGTCGGATCTGGAGGGAAAAGGAGGAGCCGGTCTGAAAACCAGCCCGTAAACCAGCGTGTTCACACAATCACAGGCTTAGCTGGGATACTGAAAAGACACGGGAGCAGTCAAAAAGTCTGCAGTGTAGAATAGAGCTGAAGACGACAACACGATGCAACACCACAAATGGAAGCATGACGTAAACAAAACATGTTTTAACTTCTTCAGTGTCGCCTCCGTTCTCCTCGTTTCTCGTTGTTTTGTGTCAGTTTCCGTCTCTTTGTGGTCGTTTTGTGTCCTTTT
>NW_007579249.1:125968-128002 GCF_000690725.1 Stegastes partitus
AGGTTGTTTCGTTTCTTTGAGGTTGTTTTGTGTCTCTTTGAGGTTGTTTTGTGTTTCTTTGAGGCTGTTTTGTGTCTCTTTGAGGCTGTTTTTTGTCTCTTTGAGGCTGTTGTGTGTCTCTTTGAGGTTGATTTGTGTCTCTCTGCAGTAGGTTTGCGTCTCGTTTCTTTCATTTCGTGTCTTGCAGTTGCTTTGCGTCTCTGTGCAGTTGATTTGTGTGTCTTTGTAGTCGTCGTATGTCTCTGTGGTCGATTTGTTGATGCTTGGTTTCTAATGAAGTCCTCCTCTGCAGCAGGGGGAACTCTCGGTCCTCATCAGAGCCTCTTTAATCCCAGCGTTTGATGCTTTTTGACCTTGAACTAACTTCACGTCTGGCAGTAACACCGGACCGTCGCTCCGCTTTACTCAGCTGAGCACTTCCTCCTTTTCATTCTGAGACTTCAGACGGTCGGTGGTGGACTTCAGAAACCTTCCATTAAAGCCTCTGTGTTATAGAGAAGGTGTCACATTACCGTTATAGTGCAGCTTGTTAACTCATTGATCATGCGCTGCTGTTTTCTCTACCCTCAGGTCCGTTCGGGTGGAACACTCGGATCAGGTCTAATATGGATCGGCTCTCTCTTAATTTATTGTTTATGCACGTTGGCGTCAGATACGTTTTCTGAGAGTCCTTTACGCTATCGATCGAAGCCTCTCGCCTCCGTCCCACAGATTGTTTATCCCGACCTTCCTCAATCTACACAGGCATCATTAGCTGAAGGACTCCGGCTTTACAGCGCACACACCATAAATAATTGAAACTGTGTCGCTGGACTCCTCGGTTTTCCAGGTGTTGATCTGCAGCAGCAGCAGTGACGATGAGCCACGCGCTAGAGCTGCACGAGATTCCTTTTGGAAAAAAAAAAACAAAAACGTTTTACTCTCGACTGAAGTTGGTCAATAAAAGCAAAATGCGACAAAATGCGTCGGAATAACGGTGAATAATTGATGAATCATGCAATTTTAATGCCTCGGCTCCACTGGAGCAGTCTGAAACCATCAGCGGAGCGGAGCGATGAGGAAACTATCATCTTCCTCGCGTTTATTCTTCGAGCTAGCAGAGATATCACACGTCCAGCCGGTTTATTACTTCGATTTGCAGCCTTTGAGCTTCGATTCGAGCTCTTTGCCTGAGATCATCTTGTTGTTTCCGGGTAAACCGGTCGATCGGTTGGTCAATATGCTCATCATCAACCACGACCTTCCAGGATCGATCCGTTATTTCCATTAAACACACGTTTTACGGCTTTGAACTGGACCAAGCTAACGGAGCATGTTAGGTCCAACTTGTTTCACATTTAGTTGGATCCTGACATCAAGTCACCAAACATCAAAAACAAAAAGGCCAAAAACTGCTCAAAACAAACACCAAGAGCCTCAAAATGTTGACAAAGCGCTGCTAACATCTACAAAGACACCAGAACGTGAAGTAAATTGACCACAGAGAAGCTGAACCAAAACACTGAGATAAAACCACCTCTCAGAATCACAAACGTATCACTAGTCGACGCAACGTGCCTGCAAAGACAAACAAAACCACTCCAATGACACTAAAACTAATAAAAATAAGAAGCAAAATGACCAGAAAGAGACTGAAACTGACTTAAAAAGGTGTAAAAGTGACGCCAACGGTGACAAAACAGCCACAAAATGCTCAAAACGAACAGCAAAAGCTGCAGAACAGCATCAAAGACACACCAAAGAAGCATAAAGAGAAACAAATCCAGGCTCAGGTCAGTTATTTTGCTGCCAATACCATTTCTTTTTATGTTGAATTAGAATTTATTTAGGCTATAAGACTTGAAGTGGAGTCACTCGATGCTCTATTGAACATTTAGTTCATAAACAGAAAACCAGATTTCTCTGCCCTGGAACCAGTCGATTGGTTAAAAAGTAGGTCTGAGTAGATATTCTGCCTCGTAGCAGTTGTCTTGTGTCTCTTCAAGTCATTTTGTGCCTCTAAGCAATTTTTTTCTCTCCTTGCAGTTATCTTGT
>NW_007579249.1:128468-129937 GCF_000690725.1 Stegastes partitus
CAGTTGTGTCTCTTTCCAGTTTCGTGTGTCTTTGGGCTCATTTTCTGCCTTTTCATGAGACAAACACACACGGCGGAGCATCAAACCAGAAACCGAATGGACGAAGTTCACAGAATCGTTCCGTAAGCATGCTGCTGAGGCGTTATTTATTCATCAGAGTCTCTGGTAAACGGAGTGTTCTGATATCGGAGGAGAAGCTGCCGAGGTCGCCTGTGTTGTTAATCAGCTGAGAATCTGCCGTGTCGGTAATTTGCGGAGTAAACGCTTCGCTGCAGTTTACCTTCATTCCTCAGCAGCGCAGAGGTCGACCGATGGCGTCAGAACCGTGTGATTCTGCTGCACGCTCCGATGGGTTGTTGATCTTCCCGCGGCTGCCTCCGCTGGGTGAAGAGTCACCGAAGCTGGGAATCATTCAGCTTCTAGTATTTCGGCCTCGAGCTCATAAAAGAAAACCTTGTGGCTGTCAGCGAACGTCAGCTGCTCTGATACTTCATGTCCATACGCACACAGAACTCGACAGATTCCACAAAAAAAAATAAAAATTTAAAACGCATTTGAGCAGGAAAGTTGCACAAAAGTCAGCGTGAGTCAGTGTGGATGTCCGGAGTAACAACAGTGTGGGCGAGGAACATTTAAAATCGATATCCCTTCATCAGCCACAACGAGGTGACTCATGTTCAGCTCATCACCTCTTTCCTCCTTACATTTTCATCTGCCGGAGATGAGCAGAAGCGCCGTGTCCGCCGAGTGAGTAAACACGGTAAAAACACTGAGTATCACACCCTTGAAATTACAAGTTTCCTTTTGACATTTGCAGCAGAATCGCCGCCGGAGCAAAAGGAAAAGAGAGAAAAACAGTAATTAGAGTGGAAAAAAACACCACTGTAAAGTTCCACCAGCCCTCCCCTCGCCGCTAAACCTTCGGAGCTCGTCTCTAAATTAACTTATCGATCCGAGCTGATGGCTTTTAATAAAAGGGTCTCGGCGGCTGTGGTGTCTCGGAGAGGAGCGCCTCCGCAGTCTGGGCCTCGTAATCAGCCGCCTCGGCCTCCGCCGGCCCTCCACGGCGCTAATCGCTGCAGCTGCAGAGGCGGCAGGACTCCGGCGGGAAGCGGCCGTCCACCGCATTGACCCGGTGGAACCGCACGCAGACACACACGAGGTCCGGGTATCGTCCGTTCGATCGATCGCTTCGGTCGGTCTGAAAGGGGAAAAACAGGAGAAGCGGGTTAGAAGTCAGTCGGGGATTCGTTAGATGCAGTCTGGAGTCATTTGGTGTCTCTTTGTGGTTGTTTTGTGTCTCTTTGAGGTTGTTTTGTGTCTCTTTGTGGTTGTTTGTGTCTCTTTGTGATTGTTTCGTGTCTCTTTGAGGTTGTTTTGTGTCTCTTTGAGGTTGTTTTGTGTCTCTTTGTGGTTGTTTTGTGTCTCTTTGTAGTTTTGTTGTCTATTTGAGGTTGTTTTGTGTATCT
>NW_007579249.1:129986-152792 GCF_000690725.1 Stegastes partitus
TAGTTGTTTTGCAGCTCTTAAGACATTTTGTGACACTTGATTTGCTCCTATTTGTAGTTTTTGGTTTGTCTTTTAAGTAATTTTGTGCCTATTTGTTGTTGGTTTATGTCTCTTGGTTGTTGTTTTGTCTAATTTTAGTTTAGTTTTTGTGTGTGTGTCTTTTTGCAGTCATTCTGCATCTCAAGTCATTCTGTGACACTTGAACGCTTATCTGTTCCTATTTACAGTTGTTTTGTGTCTATTTAAAGTTGTTTTGTGTCTCTTTCTTGGTTTGTCTTTCTCTACAGTTATCTTGTGTCTCTTTGTTGCTGCTCTGCATCTCGTTTTCATTTTATCCAATTTTTGTTGTTGTTTTTTTGTCTCTTTGGAGTCATTTTGTGCCTATTTGCAGTTGTGTTGGTTCTCTTTAAAGTTGTTTTGTGTCTTTTTTTGTCATGTTGTGTCTCTCCAGTCTTTTGCGCTGTAGGTACGACTTCAATGCACCGAGGTTTTCTTTGGTTGAATTGATTTTTGCATCTCTCCGGTCATTTCCTGTCTCTTCAGTTGTTTTGTTTGTGTTTGCAATCGGTTTGAGCCGATTTCCAGTCATTTTGCATCAGTTTTTAAGTCATTTTGCATCTTCCTGCAGTAATTTAATAGACCTCTGTTGTCATTTTACATCTCTCTTCATGCAATGCGTGAAAACATCAAACCTGCCGAACATCAGCGTGTTAGCATTTAGCTCAAAGTAAAGGTTCCTCCTTAAAGCATCACATTTCCGTCCAGACTAACAAGCTGCCGGCTGGAGCTTTGTAACGACTGATCATGACCCGGAATGTTAAACCATCACGTCGCTATCGTCTCCGTCAGTGGACAAAAAAAAAACAAGGCCGATGCAAATATCGCCCAACGCAGGAAAGAAGAAATGCTAAAAGTTTGAAGACAAGAAACCGAATGAACGCTCTGAGATGACTCAGCATTTGTTGTTGCGTTTCGTGTAATTTGCAATATTTTCGTCCAAACTCCTCGTCTGACTCGTGGCCTTAAGGTGAAGCACAACAACATCAGGGTTTCTCATTCTGGACAGCCTTTCACGAAACTCCACTTCTTCCCGTCTCTGAGCCGGAGGTGGACGTCGGCGGCTCGGTTCGCGCGACCGAAGACGAACAAAGAAAAACAAAACAAAACAAAAAACCAAGCGGAGAACAAACATGTTCCACAAAAATGGAGGGCAGAAAATGTCAAGCCGGATAGCGACGCTTCGTTTGCTCTGCAAACACCAGAACAGAGTCTGCAAAATAAAAACTCTAAATCCTCCTCGAAGTTCAGAGGATCCGGTCGCGGTGCGTGTAATCCTCATTCTGTTTAATCTGTTGATTAACATTCATTTTCTCTCGACACGAGGAAAACATACGAGGCAGTTTAAGGCGGACTTAGTTCCTTAGTTTAAAAAAAATGCGGCAAAAACTGTGAGAGCGACGATGTTTGTAGTTTAAAGTACAGGAAGAGGCGCCGCTCTAGGACTCGGTAAAGACGACCGATCCGACTCTTTAATGTACGTGTGGAAATCCACTTTTAAAATACAGCCGTGAAGCTCAAAACTCAGGGAGGAAGACGCTCCTCGATGAGCTGTTTGTGGTTCAAGCATCAACGAAACAACAGGTTTCACTGTTTGTTCCAGTGACTGAGTCCGATGTTTAGCACGTTTCCAATTATCAGCGTTGTTGTTTTGTTTTTTTTTCACCCTCAAACCAATTCCCGATAAAATAAACGAGTTTAAAAATGTGCTGCTTCAGCGCCGACGCGTTCCGTCGAGTTATCTGATACCGACGTCTCTTTATCTGTTGTTTCCAAAAGCAATAAAAAAAATACAAAGTCGGGGAACTTTGCACGTCCTGGCAGCGACGCTACGCACAAACTATGCAGAAGTTGATTCAACCAGCTGCTGCTTTCTGTCCGTCTCTTCATGTGACGTAGTTTGACTTTTATCACGGTGGTTAAATATTTACAGCATCTTCTAAAAAGTAATCCAAAAAAATCGAGTAATCATACATACGATAAATTATGTTGGAAAATCTGATTTGTTCAAAGCAAAAAACGGAAACTATATAAGTTTTTAAGTCACTGTTCTGAGCTGCGTATGTAAACGATCACCAGAATTACGAGATGACAACCGAATGCCTCGTTTTTACGTCTCTCGAGTTGTTTTGTGACGCTTTGCGGTTGTTTTGCATTTGTTTGCAGTCGTCCTTCGCCTTTTTCTAGTCGTTTTGTCTGTTTACGGATGTTTTGTTGCGTTTTTACACGTTAATATGTGTAATAATTTCTGTCAAATCGTAAAAAAATATGCAGAATATTGTTTTTAATGATCTAATTAAAGTTAAAAATGATTGTGATTGTACCAGATATGACGTGTAGTCTAACAAAATGGCTAAAATCTGTCACGTAGCGGCAAATGGCACAAATAATTCAAGTTAAATTTAATAAATGAACTAAACAGTCCCCCTGAGGAGAATCTGCAGCATCACAGCAGTCCAAAAAATGCAGGAAAACATCAGTAGAAAGTAGAAATAAACAACAAATAAACATAAATATAAATAAAATTGAGCAGATTCTTCCATAAGGGGAAGAAAATACATTTAAAACATGTGGAAGTCTGCAAAAATTCTGATAACTGTTTCAAATGTTGGTGAAATAAAGACGTTTTGGGTGATTTTATACAGTAAAACTGAGTTTATGGTCACACATACATGAGTTGTTCGTGATAATGCAGATTTCTGACGTTATTCACAGTTTTGACCTTTACAATCGACACGTGAACGACCGCCGTTCTCCGTGATTTTACAAGATATCAGCAGAAAATGTCAAAAATAACAGTTAGAAAATGATACTGCACATAGTTTCTCTTTGAAATAATGGAAAATATCTGCATTTAGATGGTTTAAATGCAATAAAAGCAAAGTGTGTGAAGAACTTTAGCAGGAAAAGACAAAAAAAATATCCATAAATGTCGTTGATATTGTGCAAATTCTTCCATATGTTGGCAAGAAATCAATTTAAAACACGTGGAAGGCTGTAAACATTCTGAAAACGGTTTCAAATATTGGTAAAATAATTTATTTTCAGTCACCATTCAGTCAACTATTAGCTTTCTCTGTGATTTTTACAAGACGTCAATAGAAAATGTCAAAGATCACGGTTACAGAATTACATCATACATAGTTTTTCTTTCAAATAATGGCAAATAGCTTGATTTCGATGGTTTAAATACACAAAAATATCCATAAATGTCGATGATACTGTGCAGATTCTTCCATATGTTGAATAAAATGCATTTAAAACACGTGGAAGGCTGTCGAAATTGTGAAAACGGTTTCAAAAATTGGTTAAAATAACGACGTTTTAGGCTATCGTAGTAAAACGGTGTGATTTAATGGTCACACATTGTAAAAGAATTGGTTGTGATAATGCAGGTTTTTGACATTATTCACAGTCGACATGTAAATGACCGCTGTTCTCCAAGATTTTACAAGATGTCAAGAGAAAATAGATAACAGTTACAGCATCCTATACACTATGCACAGTTTTTTCTTTTAAATAACAGCAAATATCTTGATTTAGGAGGTTTAAATACACAACAAATATCCATAAATACAGTCGATATTCTTCCATCTGTGCTCAGGAATCACACTGATGTCGTTTCGTAGCTTCGTAGCCTCGTTTCCCCGAACGCGACTCCATTTCTTGTGGACTCGATGCTCTGTGAGGAGGCGGCAGCGCGGGAATGTCACGGTTTGTGTTTTGCAAACGAACCCGCTGCTCCTGAAGTCGGATCCGTTTGTCAGGAGCGTGTCCACGTTGTGCATCCTGCTCGCCCCGGCGGGAGTCGGAGGCGGCAGCAGGATCCGTTAATTCGGGGGAAACTTCCGTCCTGGCGCTCGATCGGCAGAACTTCCTGCCAGAACGTCTCCCCGAGCGGGAAGGACGAGCCGGTGTCGAGCTGCTCTCTGGTTCTGACGCCTCGCATGTTGGATCTGCTGCGTTTCGTGTGTTTCCGGAACACCAGCGTCCTGTTTGCTCAAAGTTCAGCCCAAAAATGTAAAAAATACACAGAAAAAAAAAGAAACAGTGGAAGACTTAAAATTCCAAACAACGTGAAAATAATGACAGCTGTTGGTAAAATTATGACGTTTTAGGTGATTTAAATAAAAAAAATAGGAAAAATTCATGGTGACACGTTTTCAAAGGATCATTTATGGACATTATTTTTATTTATTTTTTTGTTACAACCAACATAATAAATTAATGTTTCTTTCTATGATTTTACCAGAAATTAATTAAATTCTTTACCATCTTCCTGTTCTTAAACATCTGTACATTATTTATTTTATTTATTTTTTATGATTTAATTACAGTAAAATATTTTTGTGCTTTCATGGTCAAGAGACACAATTTTCAAAATAAAAGTATTTAATCTGTGCCTGTTTAAAGTCTAAATAAATACATTTATTTTCTGTAATTTTATCAGATATTATTTGTTATTTAACAAAACAGGGAAAGCATGTAAAATAGCAGTTTTATTGTATTTATTTAGCCATTTTTCAATTCTTAGTATATTGATTTATTTTTTTTTTTAATAGAAAATTTATGTAATATGTTTGTTTTTTTGGGATCTAAATACTGTTGAAAGTAAAAAAAAATTCATGCTCTAAAAGAACGAGTTCTGATTTGTAAAAGTGCAGATTTTTAAAGCAGTTACTGACATTATCTGTAATTTTACAAAACAGGATAATCTGTGAAATAATAATAAGTTGCTCGAGCATTTAGAGTTAAAACATGTAGAGAACATCAGTAGAACGTAGAAATAAACACAGGATGTACATAAATCCTGTTAATATCGTCCAAATTCTTCCACATGTGGACGTTTAAACATCACACCGGTTCCTCTGGAGGTGAGAAACAGACACGGCTCGGATTTATTTATTGAGAAACGAGGAGCAGAAACACTGATTTAGACGTTCAAAATATTAACAATGCAGATACACGGAGGTTGAATGATCTGAGGATGCATTCAGGAGGATTAGTTCTGTCTGCCTTTGTGAGATCAACATGTTTCAGGAGGTTAAAGTTTCAGGTTTAGTCTCTGAATAAAAGCCCATTCTAGCCGCTGTGGCCTGGCAGAACGTGGATTTGTGAGATAACAGAGGAGGCAGACGTCTCCCCACGGCGGCTACAACCAGATCCCACATTGTTCCTCACACAGCCGCCCTCGTTTCGCTCACAAAACCGGGCTGCGAGTCGTCGGCAGGACAATAAACTCCTGGAGTTCATGTGGGTACGCCGTCCGGCTCCGTCGATGGGACCAATACGCCTTTTGTCTGCTTTTAATGAGACGTCCCTTTATTCCGTCGTCGGGACTGGATGTGATTCTTAACGGACGATTAAAGGGTTGCCAGGCAACGCCGTGCGTAGACGGAGCGTTTAAAAGGGCCGGCGCTGAGAGGTCCGGATGTTTGACCTGATTGTCTGGCTGGAGTGGGATGTTTGTGTTCGGGTCGAGTCCAGCGTGAGGACGAGTCCGTCTGCTGGGAGCACGACGGGTCGAGTCAGGACCGCTCCGACATCCCAGAATAAGAGAAGTTGGTTTCACTCAAATGTCCCCAAAATAAAGGGAACAGGAAGTCCATCTATCCTTTATCTATGCCCTGAAGGAAGAACCTCCAGACTGATCAACAGCTTTAGTCCACCAGCTGTCAGAATCCAGATATACAAACACTTCCTTATTTAACTGCTGAAGAAACGCTCTCTCATCTTGTACAGCAAAACCACAGTAAACTTGATCTGATTGGTCTCTACGTTTGATGTCGCTGCTGTTTCACAGATGTTTTCACTTCAATGGTCCTTTAACTTTAAATATGTTTAAATATGTTTTACTTTTGTTGCATAACAAAGGAGACTATGTGGTCTAATTTGGGCTTCTTTGGAGTAGTTCTCACATTCTCACAGTGCTTACCTGAACAAGAACTGAATATCGTCATCAGTAATATCGGTTGTCGGCGATATCAGAAATCTTAATATTGGCATCGGACAGAACTTTTGTTATCGTGCATCACTACTGTTTAGTTTTGAGTTCTTCTGGACAGTTGGACCGTTATGACCAGGTTTGAGTGCACTAAGCCTGTCGTGTTCACTCTTGCAGCCAACAGCAGAACCTGCAGCTCAGACACTTATTTCAAGTCATTTGGGACAATAGTTTGTTACTTGGGATAACATTTGGTCATTGTGGACAAATTTTAAATCATCTAAGATAAGCTTTGAGTCGTCGTGGACAAATTCTGAGTCATTTAATTATTCAGTTTTGAGTTCTTCCGGACAGTTGGACCAACATTTTGGCCAGGTTTGAGTGCACGAAGACTGGCGTGTTCACTCTTGCAGCCAACAGCAGAACCTGCAGCTCAGACATTTTACAGTTTTCATGTCAATCTCGACAATCTTTGGACACATTTTGAGTCCTTGTGGACACGTTTGAAGTCATTTTGGAGACATTTTGAATCATGTTAGACTGATTTTCAAGTCATTTGGGACAATATTTTTGTCATTTTGGACTACTTTTGAGGCATCTCAGACAAGTTGCATTTATCTCGGAAAAGTTTTGAGTCATCGTGGACGAATTTTGAGCCATTTTGTCCACATTTTAATTGGCTAGTTTTGAGTTACTCTGGACAATTGGACCAACATTTTGTCCAGCTTTGAGTGCAGGAAAACTTTCTGAAAACGGCACATCGACCTTTTTTCAGCACATTGAACTTTGAGGCTGTTTGAACGACAACATCTCAGGAACTATTAAAGATAAAAACCTACAATTTCAGCTCTTGTTTCACATCATGTCATTGATTCAGAATCTGCAATATGGTCTTTGAGCTCTTATTGACAAAAACACTGACAATGCAGAAGTCAGCTGGTGATAATTTTGTGAACCACGTGTAGCTGAACGTCACAATAATTCAAAACTAAACATGTACAACACTTTATAATAAGAAATACTTGGTCACAAAGATGAAGAAGAAGCTGTTTCTGTTTAACTTTTCAAACAGTTTTAGCAGGTATGACCACAAAAACCAAAATACAACTAGTTAGCCTGATCCAAGTAGAAAAGAAAACGAATATTGAGGATTGGGAATCAATTTTCAGGATTGTTTCTTTCGTAGTTCCTGAGATATTGTTGCTTAAACATCCTTAAATTTCTATGTGCAAGAAAACGTGCTAAAAGTAGATTGATGGGCAATTTTATTATGAAAAGTATTTGATAAAGGAAGTTAAAGTTTCCCAAATATCTGCATATTTTACGCTGTAAACATTTCAGGCAAGTCGGAGATGGTCGAGCAGAAACTGTCCAAAAAACAATGAGCGGATGTAAGCTGTAATGACCCCGTTTGCATCAGGTGGAGTAAACAAAGACGCCGTTAAATAGAACGAAAGCGACGCAGCGAGGATCCAAATCAAACCAAAAGAGAGAAACGTGTCATTTGTGGAGGGGAAGCGTGGAGGACAGCACATCCCCACAGGGTGCAGATGACTTTCCTCCCACAAGGGTTCAGACGGATTCAGGGCTAAGACGGAGATCTGGGCTGAAAAACATCTGGACCGGCAGTCAAAGAGACAAATCCCAGATCCCCCCCCGACGGTCCAGAACACAAAAGGGTCGACGCCGAGCAGAAATAGAAAACGTGGGGGAGCTGGGAACCGGGCGGTAAACAGATACGGATCTGTCAGCCCTTCATTCGCTGCTTTCCTGCTTCCAGGCCTCACAGCGGAGATAAATTCACCCTAATTAATATGTAAATGTGCTGACATTTACCACAGGATTTTGTTTATTCAAGTGCTGGCGTCTAATGACTGCGCCCATCAAATGCTGCTTTGTGTTTCGTACACTAAATTCCCTTCTCGGTTCGATGTAAATTCCGGCGGGGCAGCAAATGAGGCGTCCTGAAAACGATGTCGGCTAATGTCGGCCTGTAGATTAGAGCCACTCCGTCCGTTTGTTTGTCTGCACGACGTCACGCGAACTCATGAATACGAACACGTGTGCGTATGAGCTGGAAAGGCTTCCCGGTTGTGTGTAAATAACAACACACCTGCTGCTACGCTTTAGCGGCCGCTTTTGATCGACGCTCGTCTTTGGGAAATTGTTGGTTTATCTCCGCGAATAGTTATTTAAACCAAAACCTTCAGGCTGATTGACAGCTGAATGACAAGTTCGCGCAATTTAGGCACAAGAAAGGGAATTTATTGTAAATTGCACGTCGGATGGTCGGGTGAACACTTCCCAACGTGTCTCCGTCGACCGTTTTTGCTTTAACTTTGACAGCAGCTGTCTTCATACCTTCGCTGCTAAACTACTGGTGTCACTTTTCATCCAAACTGCCCAACCCAACGCTTTTAAAAATCCCTCCGACATCCGAAACCGTTTGGGGGAAATACGCACCATTCATCAAATGCGACTCACTTATCGAATGAGCTCTCGTCGTTCAATTTAGACCCGTGATCAGCCGCTGCTCGGCGAGAGGCCGGAAAAACTGCGAGATAAATCAACATTAACGAAGCCGACGTAATTGAATTTGAAAGTAAATAAGCTGAGCAGCGGGAGTTAGGAGATGCTTTTTGATTGAAATGGAGCGCTGTAAAATAACAGCCGAAGCGTCGTGAAAAATACACGAGTACAAATCACCAAGTACCCGAGTCAGACCGACATACTTCTATATGTTATACAGTTGAAACCAGAAGTCTACATCCACTGTATAAAAAGACACGTAACCCGTCAAACGTCAGAAGTCTACATCCACTAAGATGCCTTCAAACTATTTGGGAAAGCCCACATGATGATGTCATGGCTTTGGAAGCTTCTAATTGGTTAGTTGCCGACATTTGAGTTAACTGGAGGCACACCTCAAACACGCTGCTTCCTTTGGTGACAACGTGGAAAATCAGTCAAAACTTCCAGATGCCTGAAGGTTCCTCGTTCATCTGTTCAGACAGTTCTATCAAGTATAACCACCATGAGAACGTCCAGCCATCATAGGCTCAGGAAGGAGACGGTTCTGGTTGAAATGTGCAAATCAACCCCAGAACAGAAGCTGAAGACCTTGTGACGATGCTGCTGAAGCTGGTCAGAGAGTCATTATCCACAGTGGAACCAGTCCTGTACCGACATGGGCTGGAAGGCTGCTCAGAGAGGAAGAAGACATCACTCCAGAAGAAACATAGAAAAGACAGATTACAGTTTGTAGATGCACACAGGGACAAAGAGCTTCATCAGTGGAGACATGTCCTGTGGTCTGATGGAACTAAACCTGAACTGTTTGGCCTTAATGACCATCAGTACATCTGGAGGAAAAAGGAGGAAGCTTGAAGCCTGAGAACACCATCCCAGCTGTGGAGCACGGGGGTGGCAGCATCATGCTGTGGAGGGACTGGTGACCTTCACACAGTAGATGGTATCATGAGGAAAGAACATGATGAAGCAACATCTCCAGACATCAGCAGGAAGTTAAAGCTTTAAATGGGTCTTCAGATGGACGATGACCCTCAGCATAGCTCCAGATTAGCTACAGAGAGGCTTCAGGACAACAGAGTCAGTGTTGTGAAGCGGCACTCAACGCTGAACTTGATGCAAAAAAAAAACTGATCACAGATTTATTTACTCGTTCTCTGACTGCAGCAGAGCCTTCAAGACGATCTTCAGAACCCACCTGAACACACTTTACGTGTCCGCCTTGCGAGTCAGCGCCGATGAAGACATTTGCACTAAACGCAGATGTTTTCAGTCGGAGCAGGTCGGCGTTCAGGCTAATTTGACGTCCGTTCAGGTTGAAGACGGGTGAAGCAGCAGCAGGGTTTCGACCCGGTTCGTCTGTTCGTGGCCTCAGAGTTCTAATCAGACGAGTAAATAAAGCAAAATGGACCCGACGGTGCTGTTTACGGTGTTCGTGTTCCTGAATAATTTAAATATTAAGGATTAAAACTCTCCATAAATGAAGAGCACAGATAATAAAACGAAGACCCTACAGCGTTATTAATTATTCACCTTCGAAATTAGAACTTAAGTTACGACCCGACTAATCCAAGGATGCCCCGGATTCACTCTGAGCTTCGTTTTCTTTCTTTTTTTTTATTTTGTTGTGTATTATTTTGTGTTTATACTTGAGTTTATGTTTTATTGTATTTTTTAAAAGGCAACCGTTTGCATCAATCTTTTCCAGTTCAGACAATTTCTGATGAAGTTACGTTCAATTAACGAACGACAACAAACAATCAGACTCATTTCATTGTTCCGACTCATTTTTGTTTGTTCATTTAAAGGATTTCTGTGTTGTTCATTTCTTTAACAAGTTTGTAGGTTTTTAAAAAATCAGTTGCTCCAGCGAGTAGACTGAAAATAAAAAGTCAAAGTGAAGAAAAATGAACTTTTAAAACTATTTCAGTGAGTTACTTTAAATTGAGTTTAGTTTTTAATCGACTCATGCAGAATTTTTAGTTGTTTAGTTCAATGTTTGCACCTTCAAAGCTTTACCTGAATCATTTTTGCATTTAATTCAGGACTAAGTCGGTGAATCTCATTCACTGCTCATAACTGTGTCTTTAAGAGGAAACACGGTGACCGGATCAGAGGCTTCAGCTCTGCAGCTTCACCGTGTTTCTGTTCTATTATAATCCACTCACGGCCAATTAAACGTCCGTCCACATCTTGTTAAGGTTCAGCCGCCTGGTAAAATTCCTCGGCTTTCAGGTTTCACACATTAAAACGACGGCAGCGGCAGAAACTAATTGCGCCTCTGTTTGCGTTAGCGGCGGCGCTGACAGAAGCCGAGCGAACAGGAAGCTGCCCGCCAGCGGCGCCCAAATCATCGGAGGTGAAGAAACGGTTTGATGTAAATGTGCCTAAACATGCAGAAACAAACTCCAGGTTGTTTTAAAAGTGTGAAGGCAGGAGCCGACAAAGCGGCTGAACAGAACAAAGGCCGGGCAGTTAATTGATAAGACGTGGCTCAGGAGGCAGCTTTCAGAGACGCTCGTCCTTTATGAAGCATCATGTATCTGTTTGGAAGCTCGAAACCTGAACCTCTGGGTCTGACACAAACGGGGGATGGGGATGACAATGAGGTGAACACGGGAGGGGAGTCGATGCCAAACGTCCTTTGGCGAGAGCAGCTTTTGAAACATTCAAGTGTTGACGAGCAGCAGCTCCGGTTCAAACTGGGCTTTTCTTGCACAAGCAGAAAAAATCACATGAATTTACTTCTGCTGCAGCTGGTTTCACATTTCACTGAATAACGTCTCGTTGATCGTGACCTGAGCGCTGCTGAGGTTCTGATGTGGAGCTCTGTTGTGTCTCTCTTGGTGTCCTGCAGGGACGACGTTTACCGGACAAAGAAGGTGAAATCTGGTGAGGACTCGACACTGAGTGGTTTACAGCAGATACAAAGGACTGAACGGCTCCAGCAGAGGTCAGTTTTTTACACTTTTCATGCTAGAGAACAAAAAAACACGCAAAGTTTTCGATCGAGGGTGATATCGACGCCCCAGGAAGTTCCTGTCAGTGTGTATCGATGGATGGATCCACATTTCCTACTAAAATACAGTCATTGGTCGATAATTCACCAACTTTCAAGGCCTGTAACATCAGTAGATGGTCCAGAACAGCTCAAATTTGTCCAAAATGACGATGATAAATACTCCTTGGTCGTTAAAATGGGGGGAAAACAGTTCACAGTTTTCATTGAGGCTGGTATTTGAGACCCAGGAAGTTCCTGTAAGTGTATAAATATGGATGAATCCAATCTTGTACTAAAAACACAGACTTTGGTCGACATTTCACCAACTTTCAAGGCCTCTAACATCAGTAGGATTTGATGAATAGTAAGCATGATAAGACTACGTTTCCGGGTTTTTTTTTTTTTGCATTTTTAAAAACTATAATGGGGCAAAATTCTCTAAAATGCCTTCAAGTGTATCAAAAATGAGTAAAAATGGTCCAGAAAGGCTCAGATTTGTCCAAAATGACAATGATAAATACTTTTTGGTCCTGAAAATTGAGAAAAAAGTTCACAGTTTTCAATCAAGTCTGGGATTTGGACCCCAGGAATATGGACGGATCTAATTCAGTGCTACAGTCTTTGGTCGACATTTCACCAACTTTATTTTTACTGTGAATCCAGCTTCATGAACTCCAGAGATCATTGGTTATATTTCCAAATACCAAATGATGAAAGCAGAGCTGCGTTTATGTGGTAATTAGCATCCTTCACTTTAAACTCTCTGTGACTCGTAGGAAACGATCCTGCCGACTGATTAACGGTTCGTTATCTGCACATCAGCCGAACTGAAAGTCGAGCCTTTAGAAATGTAGGACACACACCGGCTCTCTTACGTAACCCGGCGGCGTCGGACGAAGCCCGGAAAGGACGCCGGCGCTCACCTCGTACCGACGAGATGAGAAAGGTTCACATGGGAAGGCGGTGATGCAACAGGCTGGAAACGGAGAAGACAAAGGATCTGCCAGAAACCGAAGGGCTCTGAAGACCGGCGGTGACATTAAAGTCGACTTAGCGTTGACTTTCAGAGGAGAGGAGTCGCTTCACAAATGCCAGAGACTATTAAAATCTCCGCTCGCTGCTTTCTAACTTCGCCGGGGCCGAGACAAAGTGCAGAGAAACGACGGGCCTGATGCAAAACGCTGCTCCTGTTCGCTCAGTCCTGGAAACGAGTTCAAGTTCGTCAGGAGGCTCTGAACTTTTTCTGTGGCTGTAAAAGAAAAAAAAGAGTTTCTGCACTAAAACAGTCTCCGGATGTTCAACACTTTATCGATCGGAGTCATCGGGACTGGATGTGTTTTGGTGGTTGGACTGAAATACGTGTTTTTTAACATCTTTATTTAACATTTTCAGAGTTTTGAATCGTTTGTAGACAAAACAGCTGATCACTAATTAAGAAAATAATGGCCACAATGAGACATATACGTTGTTTGGAGCCATAAACAAGATTTTATTGATCCAAGAGGAAAATTTCACAAGTTTTATCGGCTCAGGTAAAGAAAGAAAATGTAGAAACTACAGCAATAAAAAAAGTCAAGAATCTGTATTTTTTTTTTTTTTTTTAAATATGTAACTGTAAATATTTTACTGTATTTAAATCAGTGACAATGTTATTTCAAAGATATTTGCCATTTAAACAAATAAATAAATAAAAATTGTATGTTAACAACTGAAAAGTGGTCAATAAATCTCTATTTATTAAATTTCAGATAATGTCAAATAAATCCTAGAAATAGATGTCTATATATATATGATATATAATAAATAATCAATTAAAAAAACAGTATTGTTACAAGTTTACTAATTTTCCAAAGTTTTTACATTTTTTGAAATTAGGAAAATATGATATTTAAAATAAAATGTTTGTATATTAAGGATCGAAAAATGTTAACTTAATATTAAATAAATATTATATTCCAGATAATATCTTTTTTTGAAGTATTAATTTACATATTTACTGTGTATGAAAAAAATGTAAAAAGACCAAAACTGTAAATCAAAACTCTTGTTTTTTACAAACAGTAAACGGTTCATTTATAATGTGTAACTACAAAATGACCCCATTTTACTGTCGTCAATTCAACTTCAATCTATATTAATTTTAGCTGTTTGTCGTCCATCTCACACTTTTTTTGTTGCAGTTTTTGAAGGTTTCCCAGTTTTAACAGCCACATTTTCACCTTTTTTAACTTTAATTTTTTTACAGTGTACTTTTAGAAACGTACGATTCTTGTTCAGACACGTTCACGCGTTAGAGTCTTGATTACAAGTTTAGAAAAATCTCCTGCTTTTGGGTTAAATTAAAACTCCGACGCCTCCATTTACTGCGTTACCATGGTGATGGGTCCGTCTGATACGTGATTGGTCGGCTGGAAACGAGCGGCAGCGACGCAGTAAAATGAACGACAGAGATTGGATTAGATTCATGATCCGTTAATCGGATGCAGGTCAGTTGTTGAAGGTGTTTTGTTTGGTTTTTTCCTCTTTTTTTTTTTTTTTTTAAACATCAGGTTTTGTTCCTACTTCTAACCTGCAGCGCCACCTGCTGGCGACACCACGAGTCCGTTTTAACAGAGACGAGCTGAAGTCACGGTTTCTGGTTTGGATGTTTTTGCGACATTTCAGATCACCCTCCCTCCTCCGTCACAGGACTCAAACATGACGGAGACTTCAAGCTGCCGACTCGGCCTCCAAATTCCCCCCAAACGTCAACTCGATCCGACTTCTGCGAGCTGGAAATCTCTCCTCCTAGGAATCTGCCTGAAAGCCGCCTCAGACGTCTGAGATCCGGCTCTGGCTCCGGAGGCTCGAGTCGAACCTTCACGACGATTCTTTGTGCAAATACTCGCGCACAAATACTTCACCTCTGCGAAAAAAACACCATGTCGACAAAGCGGAAATCAAAGAGCGGCGTAAAGTCGCGCTTTTCTGATTGTCGGCGTTTGATGGTTTCCTCCTCGTTGACCTCCGCGTTGGAGACGGAGCAGCTTCAAACCGGCGCCGGCGCTCCAGTCGCGGCTTGATGTGCAAATGTGCTTCCTCCAGAAAATAAACATCAAACGACAGCAAAGTAAAAACAGCTTCTGTGTGACTCTAAAACAGAAAACCTCTAAAAAATAAAAATAAAAAAACGAAGCTCAGGGCGGAGAAATGAATATATTCAACAGATTTTCAACGTTCCAGCTCCTTGTCTCCGCTGAGTTCATCATCGACGGCCTTCTTCTTTCCGGGTTGCCTCCAGGTTCTGATGTTGTGCTTTTTTACACATCGTTGTCGGTGGTTTACGTTCTTCTTCTTCTGCGCTTTTCTGAGCGTTCAGCACTTGTTGCATCGGTTATAAGAGACACCGGACTCGCGTATCGGCATCCGCTTCGCTGTTATTAAGCAAAATAATCCACAAACATTTCCTCTTTCCAGCTGTGACTCATTTTTGTTGATTTATTTCTCGAATGATTTTATGTCATATTTTCGTTGTTTTGGGTCTTGTTTGTGTCGCTTTGTTTATAAATTGTGCTTGTTTTGTTAAATTACAGATAAAATATCAGATAACAAAAAATTTAATCTATTTAAAAAAGTGTAAAAAAAAAAAAAAAAAAGCCAATTTGTAAATAATGTCCATCTCAGAAATCTTTATTTGTACTTCTTCTTTTCCAATTTTTTGTTTTCTGTTGTTTCTTACAAGTTTTTGACGTGATAGAATTTAATATTTCCAGCCATTGTTTAATTTTTTTTACCGTGTTCACCACCAACATTTGATGGTAGTTTCCCTTCAGCGCAGCACATAATCAAGTTCAACTTGTTTTTCTTTCATTATGTGGAGTAACACCGTCCTGTCCTTCTGTTTATTGTGTCAACACCAACACCAGGAGTTTCATTTACACGTGTTCATGCTTCCATCCTCGTAGATGAAGCGTGACACTCAGCGGGTCGACAACAACAACAACAACAACAACAACAACAACACAGGGTGACGCTGTTGAGTCCTGATTGGCGAGAACAAAAAAAAAAGCAGGAACTCCTCGGCGCCGCTAATGTTCTGCCGACACGTTTCTGATCACAGCGAGCGGTCGCGTTTTATTCACGAGACACGCGTCCTTTGTGATGAATAATGCAAGCCGCCTCGCAAACTTCTTTGCGCGTCGTCAAACGAGCGGCGCGTCGCACGTCATGTTAGGACTCCTGATAAACGCGCCGTGTGATGCCTCTGATTCAGACAAAACCCCCACAGTTTGCTCGGCGCCTCAGCCGTCAGCCCGAATGAAAGGACGCCGTTTAAAGTTGTTGAGGAGTCGCAGCCAGGTGTCAGGCGGCGGCTCCGTCGTCGGCAGATCAGACGCCGAACTCTGGATGCGTTAAAAATAAAGCTGTTAACCTCACGGCGAGGAAGCGACGCGCCTCGCTGTGCTCAGCCCGCCGTCCTCCTCCCCTGCACACCGAGGCAGAGCTGCAGCCTTTGCACGAGCGCGAAGCCCTTCAGCCCACGCCGCTGTCACGCTCGCTGACAAGACGCCGACACAACAACGCTCGCAAGTGTTGCAGGGACGGCACAATGCTGCGCTATCTGCAGGGGCGGGTCTGGGAAGCAGCTCTGCCTTCAAGCCACCGTGCATTATTAATAGTTACACTGTTTATCCGGGTGGGAAATGACAAACACACAACTTTACACTGAGACGGTGTCAATAGCTGAGCGGCGGTTACGACTGAAATGTAAGACTGAGCCGTGGGCAATAAGCTTAGCACAAAACAGTAACTCGCATCACCAGAAATGCGACATAAACAGAGAGTTAGAGCATATTTTAATGCTGATTTTTGTGTTTGTGCTTTAGGAGAGATGATGTTTCAGCCTGATGCATGAAGACAAATATCTCTGCTGTTACACAACAACTGATGCATCTGTTTTTACTGTCACCAGCTTTAAATTAAGTAATTGGACTGCACGACTGCAGCCTCATTAGCCTAATTAATTCTAAATCAACATAAAAAGCTGCAAACACTGACGGCTTCTTTGACGCCAGTTAGTTTGAAGTTGACGCTGATTAAAAGTACGTTAAATAAGTTGGACCCAGAGTGTCCGTCAGCTTGGACCAGTTCAAAGCTGAGAAAACATGAGGACGAGCTCAAGTTTTTCTTGCTACCAAAAATAATCCTGGACGACTGTTTCTACAGCACCCATCTCTAAGGATGTCTTTACGTTTTTTTAGTGTTTTTTTCTTGTCCCCGATCCAATCCAAAACCAATTTCCTATATAATACATACTTTAAATATCATAGATCAGCTGTAGTACCTGGCTGTTCCACCAGGTGGAGCCTCTCACTAGTAGACACCGTGGCAACCAGACAAGGTCGGCAGTTTCACGATAGCAAGCAGAGACCATGATGGTGGTTTGGCTAGTAAAGGGTGAAGATGAACGTGACAGTGCATGACCTCCGACTAGCGTACATGCGTCAAATCAAGCCGGGATCAACCAACATCAGCCTTTCCACAAAGACTGTTGTGATGCTTAACATCCTCCGGCCAGAGCTCATGTGTTGAAGTTAAACTAGGATCGACTAGAAGAATATAACAAGCCAGCTGCTGTTTTTACCAGTTCTGACATTTTGGTTGTTGAACACAAACACTGACGGCTGCTTTGACACCAGTTAGCTTGAAGTTGACGTGAGTTGGATGAGTAAACGTACGTTAAGTAAGTGGGACCCAGAGTGTTCGTCAGCTTGGACCAGTTCAAAGTTGAGAAAACATGAGGGTGAGCTCCCATTTCTAGGGATGTGTAAATTTATTTTGTCCCAGATCCAATCCAAAACCAATTTTGTGTACAAACACACTTTAAGTATTATTGATCAGCTGTAGTACCTGGTTGTTCCACCAGGAACTACTCACTAGTAGACACCGTGGCGACCAGACAAGGTGGGCAGTTTCGTGTTAGCAAGCAGAGAGCATGATGGTGGTTTGGCTAGTAAAGGGGCACCGACATCTGCCTTTCCACCACGACAAAGACTCTTGTGACCCTTATGCTGTGCGTCCACTGTTCCAGAGCGGGGACAGGGCGTTTCGAGTGATGAGGTGTCGCGAGATCTGACGCCTCGTGAAACTTTCGTAAAACAGCTAAACTAGCCGTTGTTGAACTAAAATGAGGACAGATTCAGCTGCTGCATTGCCCGTTTCTCACCTCGAATGTTTTCAGAAATGCTTTTCCTGGAACGGTTTGCGGCCGAATGTTGGACAGGTTGAAAATCTTGGAGCACACCGCTAGCAAGTCGACGTGATTGTCCAATCAGGTGCAGGCAGGAATCGACGGTCTTCAGAGTTTAGTATCACCATGGACATGGACACCGCCTACTGGGCCGCTAGTGACACGATTTTGGGAAGCGACGCCACAGTGGACACGTAGCATTAATGCTCATGTGTTGAAGTTAAGCCATGATCGACCAGAACGGCTGTCCCTTATCGTGGTGGTGCATGTGACAGACCCGCCTTCACTAAGTCCACTGTGCTCAGTTTGTGTTATTAAATAAATCAATTGTTCTGTCGAAATTTGCGCCCCGAGCATCCTGCTACGAACTGTGCTCTCCTTTTAAAACACCTGCGGATGTAAACCAAGAATCAGACGAAGGTTCGATTAAACGATGTCTTTCTCTGATCTGGACATCCCTATTCCGCTCCTCTCCGGTGCACCTGAACGCCACATGAGACTTATTAGCGACGCGTTTCCTCGTGAATGGTCAATAAAAGAGTTTTGTGGAGATTCCTTTAGTCCTTTGAAGGCTTTTTTTTTTCCCTTTAAAAAGTCCGACTCAGCGTTTCTTCCACGGTCTGGGAAACCGATTACGGGGTCGAACCTATAAAACTGTGTATTCTGTCAAATGAAAAGCAATTCACGAGTTTCTGTTCTCTATAAAGGCCGGTGCGTTTGTACTTCTCCTTGGAGAATCCGGGCGAACGCTGTTATTCTTTATACAATATTAAACCCGCCAACAACCCAGCAGACTGTTAAAAAGTCCGACGGCGGCTTCGTCTGCCAACTCTGGACGAGAAGACATAGCAGTCAGTTTGACGTCTACATTCTCTCGGGCACAATCATGCACAATCTTCTGGAGGTTTTTTTCTTTTTTTCTTGGTCTCTGCAAAGGTCCGGCTGAACTCGCTGAGGAGTGTTAGCGATTCAGAGTGTGCGTTCGCGAACAAGTGTAAGGCGGTGGAGCGGCAGAAAGAAATGACAACGAGAAAATAAGTGGAGAGAGAAAAAAAAAAAGGACGAAACAGTCGGAGAATGAGAAAGTGTGTGCGTGACAGAAATTGAGACACACAAAAGGGAGGAAGAGTCTGATGGATGGTGTGTCTCTCCGGACTCTGTTTAAAGGGAGGGTCGGGGCTCCGGGCTTCAGCCACAGGAGCGTGTAATAACTGCTGAGGAATTTCAATGGCCTCCAAGCCCTCCGAGATCTCCCCCACCGCCTCCCCCTCCATCCATCTCCCTCTGTTTAACTGCCTCCCGCCTCCTCGTCCATTTGTCAGACTCCCACTCTGCGCCTTCGCTTGCCGTTCGCTCGCCTCGGCTCGGGTTTGCGACGAATTGTCCGTCGATCGCGAGCTGTCGGGAAGGTGTGCACGTCTTTCTGGTGGCCGTTGTGCGAAGTGCATTCAGTCGGAGCAGCAAACAACCCAAAGCAGAACAGAAACAAGGAGGACCGACAAGTCGAAAATGTTCATTACAAAACACGACTTTGGAAATTTGTTGATTGAGTTTGACGTCAGACTAACAGCCTGACAAGCCGCGTGTCATTAGAAAATACACTTTTATTAATATCCAAGCTCACATTTTCTAAGTTAAACCGTATCGCACAAGAACATCTCACCATAACAGAGGTCACCATCACCAACTGGGGTCTTGCCGTTGTCGTTTTGGACTAATTTTGAGTAACTTCAGACAACTTTGAGTCGTCTTAGACAGATTTCAAGTCAAAAGAACAAAAGAATAGAACCTTCTCTTATCATACTTGCCATTTATCAAACTGTACGGATGCTAGATGCCTCAAAAGTTGGTGAAACGTCAACTGAAAGTGTATTTTTAGAAAGAAACACGGAAACATTCATATATAGATACAAATACCACCTCAATTTGAACCTTTTCCATTTTCAAGGGCCATTAATTTTTTTTTTAAAAAAGGCCTCTCCTGGAGTCATTCAGTAACTCGGATGTATTAGAAAGTACTCTGCCGGTGTCTTCACCAAATTCTATGGCTGAGGAAGTAAAAATTAACCTGTAAAATGGCTTCACAGGCAACAGTTTGTAAGTAAGAATAGAAAATATCTGCAGGTCTGAAAACACAAGAAAGTCTCACACGTTAGCCAAAAATGTTTTTAGTTTTAGGTTCCAAATGACAAAGAAATGAAATCAGAACAAAGAAAAAAACCAATCCCATCGTGATGCTGCCACCACCGTGCTTCACATCATGATGCTGCCACCACCGTGCTTCATGTCATGATGCTGCCACCACCGTGCTTCACATCATGATGCTGCCACCACCGTGCTTCCCGGTGGGAATGGTGTGTTTGTGAAAAAGACGGTGCAGCAGAAAATATGACCCAATAATGTTGTGACAAGTTTCCATCAATGATAAACTGAAGTTCTTGTCATGTGGATGTTGCAATTTTGACAATATTTTAAATAATTGCTCTCCTATATGTCGCAGTGACATTTAGAAAAGCAGGTCTCACTCTCTCCTCATTCATTTAAACAGGAGCCTGGTCTGAGTCGCCAAAATAACGTGACATGTTACTGAGATGGCTGCAGAGTAGCGAGACTCACCTGTTAGACCTTTTTGGTTCCAGATGGTTCATTTCTGTCTTTTTTAGTTTTTTTTATTGAACTTCATGTAAAATTCATGTTTTCTTTTTTGCAAAACATTGTTCACGAGCCGCTTTGTGCAACGAATCACATAAAGTACAGCAAAAAAAATGACACAGTGGACGTGATAATGGGAGAACTTCAGGCTGAATGAAGCTGTAATCATATTTTAATTGTAATTATCGACTAAGTTAATCGATAAATTGGGGAACTGAACTGTGCTCTTTAGCAGCAGCCCACATTTCTACAAAAACAGCTACAGCAGTGATGTAGAAGAGCTGCAGCAGCACAAACTAAACAGACTCCTCTGCCGATGTTGTCACATCCTCTTTGTGCCTCCCAGTTTTCTGTCTTTCTTCTCGCCTCGAGTCCGGGGGGAATTAGTTAATGTCCCACTGTTACTGCTAATGAGGAGCCTCGGCTGCTTCTCAGCCGCCGCCGCCGCCGCAGGATTTTATTCCCCGAATGTGCCTGAAACACCGACACCTGCTCCCTATCGATTCACACTTTCATGTCCGCACTTAAATGAGCAGTCCAATCTCTGCCTTTTGTTTTATACGGCTTTTTAGCTTTCCGCCATAAAACAGGAGCGATAAAAGGCCGCAAAAGGAGGAGGCGGCGAGGAGGGAACAGAAGTCGGCCAGAAGAATAACAAATGTATGTTCGCGTGTCGGAAAAAAAAAGAAAAAAGTGCACCTGATGTATTTTAGGAGATCAGATGCGAGTGGTGCAGCGCTTCTCGTCTGCAGACTGAGCCGAGCTGAGGAAGACGCATTATTCATGACACATGCAGGCGGCGGCGTGGCTTCGCCTCCCTGCGGCTGGCGGCTGTTTTCACGCGTCTTTATTTCCGTGCAAAATGCTCCACTTCTCAGCTTCGGCACAGAACAACCCCGCAAACCGCTGTTTGACTTGGTTTAAATATAGCCGAGGATCCTCTTAATCACCAGTTTTCAGCAAATCGCAAACGGATTTAAAACCTCGTAAACGCTTCGACCTTTTGACACCGCCGACATTCCGGCTTCTTCTGCAAACTCGCCGCCTGTTAATTTCACATTCTGCTCGGTCTTTAATAACAGAAGACTCACCCGGTGGCACGCAGCCTGAGAGGAAAAACATATTTAATTTTGCGATGTGTCGTTTTTATTCTGCCTCTAAAATAAACTTATTTGCGCGGAGGTCAACGAGATTCCTACGCCAGATTGATGCACTTTATTCCACCGACTCACAGAGCAAGCAGAGCAAAAATGCAAAACACAGCCTGAAACACATTAAATATAAATGCAGAAGTTAGCCCCTGCTCAGACGCTCTATTTAGACAAAGCTAGAAGATATTTTCAACATGAAACTGCTGCTTCAGGATCACGATTTTCCCTTCCCGTCGCCGCGTGTTACGAACAAAACAAAACATTTAGTGGGAACGACGGCTAAACCACTTCAGCTCTGACAGAAATGTAAATCCTCCTGATGCAGGTGTTGGAGCCGGATAGCAAACGCAGCAAAGATAAAGGAGCTGCCTTAACAGCAAAGGAAATGGTTTGTAAAAACAATTTTTCCAAAACACTTCAGCTTCCAACAGACTTGTTTGGCCGTCTCCATCCTGCATTTGAATCTCTGGCAGGTTTTAAAATGGGCAAGAAACACGACAAGTATTGAGTCTAATCTACACCTGCCCACCGTAAAACAGCTTCTATTTTTAGGTTTAACACCGTCAGTGAAATTGTATTTATATAATGAGTAAGTTACAGTTTTCAAAGTCTGGCTCCCTCTTGTCCCAGTGCTGAATGTACCATCACTGGTTTGGTTCGCTTGGAAGTCGCACATTTGTTCACATCAGATAATTAGTGACTGATGATCACTGACTAATGGGACATAAGGAACCCTGAACTAAAGGTCCAGTCACTGGTGAATTGGTTCTCCTGTATAGAACGACACCATGAAGACAAAAGAACACTGCAACAAACTGTGTGAAATGATTATTGGAAATTATAAAGCATGCATACAAGAAGGTTTCCAAGCTACTGAACATCTCTTGGAGTCCAGTTAAATCCATCATGAAGACATGGAAGGATCACCTGACAAGATCTGACTCGAGCAGGTCGTCCTCAGAAACTGAGTTACTGTGAAAGAAAAAAAACGAGTGAGGGAGGCCACCAAGACTCCTCTGAAGGAGTTACACGGCAGTATTCATCACCACCGTGCTTCACGTCATGATGCTGCCACCACCGTGCTTCACGTCATGATGCTGCCACCACCGTGCTTCACGTCAGGATGATTCCACCACCGTGCTTCACATCATGATGCTGCCACCACCGTGCTTCATGTAATGATGCTGCCACCACCGTGCTTCACATCATGATGCTGCCACCACCGTGCTTCATAAGCTGGCTC